>NW_027513563.1:600000-892500 GCF_048772815.1 Callospermophilus lateralis
GGCAGCAAGGGCGAGAAGCCTAGAGCCTGCAGCACAGACTCCAGCAGCGGCCACCATGGCAGCGGCGAAGACAAGCATGGCCTCCTCAGCAGCGGGCGTGCAGTGCATGAAGGCAAGCAGGAGGACTCTGGGCAGCAGCCGGCCAGGCCGCCTCCATAAACCGGTGCCCCATTCACGGAGGCCCCGGCTGACTCTGAAATGTGTGGAAGTTTGTGACACACGCTTCCGCCTTGGCGTTGGTGCTGTTGCGTGCCCTGGAGGTGGTGTGGCTCTGTGAGGAATAGGAAAAGATGTAAGAAAAACAATAGATGGTTTAAAAAAAAGTGATGGAAAATTTTGAATCCAGAGTTAAATTCACAAAAGATTTGCAGAAAATGAGTGATGCTGCAGGTGATATTGTTGAATTTAAAAGTGACTTTGAATTTAAAGCCAAACAACGAATTTCTCAAAAACCTCATTCCAAACAAAATCTTCAAATATTTTTGAAGCAAATTTTGCATATGAAGTAAAATCTGAGGATTTGCTTGCTGATAAGAAACTGTGGGCTCGACTTGAAGAACTAGAGAGATAAGAATTGCTTGGTGAACTAGATAGTAAGCCAGATACTGTGACTGCAAGTGGAGAAGACCCAGCCTCTTCTAAAGTGGAGAAGGAAGATCAAAACACAAATGTGAATGTGATACATCAAGAAAAAAAACTCCCTTACCCCCAGCAGTTATCATTAGGATGTTACACATTCAGAACAATTCAATGGACAATTGACTAGTCAGTTGAACTCTTCAGTAAATGGTTCAAGTTTTTGTCAGAGTAATGAAGAAGATGATGAAGACAACAGTCATGATGGTGATAATGAAAACGACCATAATGCTTTAAGGATTGGAGATTATTCTGTACCAAAAATATATTTTCCTCATATGGTTGAACCTAAGAGGATTCGAATAAATACTGGAAAAAAAAATACCACTTTAAATTCAGTGAAAAGAAAGAAGTCAAATGTAAAGGAAAGAACAACTCTGGAAGAGTGGTCATTCTTCTCAAGAGCTTCCTACAATCAGAACTCCTGCTGACATTTACAGAGTCTTTGTTGATGTTGTGAATGGAGAATATGTTCCTATTCTGAAGTCTCAAAGCAGAGAAAATAGTGTTTTTAGTGATATCAATGAAAGTAGTGATGCTGAATTTGACAATAAGAGGAATTTTTGAGGAGTATTAGCTGTGAAGAAGCCAATTGCAGTGACACCAGTGAAAGCATTTTAGAAGAAGAACCACAAGAAAATCATCAGAATAAACTTTTCCCATTATCAGGAGCACCTGAGACTTTTTCTGGAACTGTAATAGAAAAAGAATTTTTATCCTCTTTAACACCACACCCAGTCATTGCTCATCCTGTACTAACCATTCTGGAACAAAAAGAAATTCTGTCAGAAGTATCAGAATAAACTGCCAAAAGGGTTTCAAAGTTCAAAGCTGCCATATTTCAACAGAAAAACTAGGAAATGGGAGTTTGCAACCTAAAACCTAGTTGTGAATTTTTAAAATGTATAAGCAAAATATGTTACATGTACTTTGAAATAAGGTGTTTTGAATTGGTTTGGTAGCAAGTTCTCATATTCTTATCAGTGATATTACAAAAACCAAAGTAAATGTTGGAATACGGTAATATTCAGCTTGTTTTGTGAATTCTCTTACTACTAAGTTGACCTTATAATTTTGAATTATTTTTCAAAGAACACAGTTCGTACACATTGCTTTTGTGTTTTAAACTAAATACAAGCAGTTTTGCACCAGCTGTGATATTGTGTGTGCCATATGGACCATTTAAAAGAATCTTTTACGATATCAAATAGATTCAACAATTATATTACCTGCTTTTGCATTTTAAAGGCACTTTAAAAAAATCTACTTCCCTCATAGGTTTCCTAAGCTAGGTGGCATTTTAAAAGAAAGAAAGAAAAACAAACAAACAAATACACAAAAACCTCTTTCCTTTGAATGTCATACTGTAATCTTTCAGACAGAAAGCTTCACCTACCCAGATCTGGATCATGCTTGACTCCAGGGGAATGATGAAAACTGGGGGTTAGTTGTGGCCTACATGATGGAGAAGTGTGCTCCTGAAAATTGCTACTGGGAGGACCACCTGCCTTCTACACGCAACACAGGGTTTTGGCTGCCTGGAAGCCCTTGGATGTGTGCTTATGTATTAGTGAGCAGCAGGAGAGTGGGAGGCAGTGGAGCTTTCAGAAAGGGGAAGAGGTAGAATGCAGAGCCCTGTCAGGACAGGGTTCATGTTGGGGTTAGGCTAGTGTGTGTTGGGAGTGCAAGGAGGGGAAGCAGTGGGAGGCAGTGCAGGGGCTACTGGATGAGGCGTAGCAATTTAAGTCTGGGAATTGACTGAGTGATCTTTACAGAGGTTAGAGAATGCCAAGCTTGGGGACACATACCCAGTAGGGATGTGTGTCCTTAAAGATGTAGGCCCTGCACCTGGGAGTGAGGTAGGGTCACTGAAGGGTGGGGGAGTTGTTTCATGGTGACTGCTTGTGAGCATTGGTTAGAGAGGAACTTCCTTTTCTTATTAAACATATCAAAATAGCAAATATGAAATCCAGGTTCTGAAAATCATTTGGCAATTTTTTTTTTTCTCTTCTCGATTAGGAGTCTCCTTCAAACTTGTAACTTTTTCACCAATAAGTTCTAGATGGTTGGTAGAGTGTCATTGTTTTGTATACAAATGAGTCCTATAATTTAAAACAAGCTTACCTTTCCCAAAGTACTTTTTGTATCTCTTCTGGTACTTTGAAGTTTATTAAACAATGTCTTTCCACTGACATTTGGCATCAATTTGTGCAAGCTGAATACTCAGTACCTTTGCTGTCTGTCCCATTCAATTTGTTTTAAGGCTCATCCATATTAAGAACTACCTTGCCACTGCAATGTTGAATATTCAGGTGTCCTGGTGTAAATGCCAGCATGTTGAACTTTGTACCCCCAATCCCCGGACAACCACAGCATGCCAAGATGGAGGATCATACCTTATTGAGACCTACATCTCCAGGAGCAAAGCCTCTTTCCTGTTTTTGCATGAGGGGAAGAAGAAGCCCTCAATGCTGGCAGCTGGCTTCTGAGCTTGAATCAGGGAGGCCCAGCAATTGAATGGTGAGATACTTCATGAGCAGGAATAGTGTCTGGACCTTCTAAGAGTCCCTGCAGTGTAGGCCTTGCATCAGTGGGAAAGCCTCCCTAAAATTTCACAGGTTGCTTCTCTGAGAGCTCAGCTGTATGTCTGAAGTAAGTGAGGTTGTGGATGCATTGATCAGCACCATGAAGTGTACCTTCTCAAAGTCACAAGGAGAAGGAGAAAAAGGAAAGACCAATATCTAAGATAAGTGTTGTTAAGAAATGGATGCATAGTGCTAGTCTGACTTACTCATATATTGAGGTTTGGGTTTGAGGGAACAGGAAGTTGTTCTGACCAAGAAAGTAGAAGCTGTGAATGGATGGGGTCTTTGTATTTTTGGAAAATTAGAATTGTCTGTTGATTGGCCTTTGGCTAAAACCATGCACCCCATTTTCCAGAAACAGGCCTTATGATGATGACCCTGGTAGGTAATCACTGTGTGTGTGAGTATTTCATAATGTGGCATCAACTATGCTGATAGTGACATCGGCTTTCTGCTCATAAACCATTATCCATCTTTGCCTGTTTTGGTAACTCTATTTGGAGATGTGGAAGTTCTTGCAGCACTGCTTGCTGTTCAAGACATGATGTTGTTTGTCCTGGTGCATCAGTAGCTGATCAGAGCTGACTGTGTCCTTGCATCTGTATTGGAAAACCAGCCTTTGACCATGGACTTGAGGTTATTTGAGGAAAAAAGCTGTAACATACTGCAGAATTAGACCAAAACCAAAGATAGCAAAATGGATATTGATATTGTACTTGGGATAGAAATGTAAAAACCCAACAATCTACCAACAAATGGGAAAACCATGACTGAAGTGAAGAAAGTGAGGAGTTATGGGATTCTTCTGAATCACCACTCCTCTCACATCCCTCCACTCACTCACTGCACTCTGTACTGCTTCTGGGGACTTATGAATAAATTCTCTTCATAGCCTCAGTTGATACATGTGCAATGTACCTTTCCTCTGGCACTTAAATCATCTGCTGTTTTTTAGGACATAGACTTTTGTTTTTAATTTAGGACATCATTGAGAGAGAAATCTCAGAAGCTTCAGAGCATTTTTATTTATTCCAAAGTACATTTCATCTTGTAGCTACTGCTTTACCCTCTTTCATCTTTGTAACCAGTCATGTGGCTCATCACTGTGTGAACTCCTTTCTATTTTAATGTTTTCCCGTTTGTTCTTCATTTTGCTCCCTAGCTTTTGCATAGGAGATAAAACATTCAAAACTTTTCATTCTGTGTCTGGATTATTTCTTTGATCATGTCATTTCTTGTTCCATTCATAATTTTGCTGGATATAGTAGTTATGGTTGGAAAGTGTTTCCTTTCAAAGCTTGGAATATTTCATTCCAAGCCCCCTTGATTTTAGAGTGTGAGGTGAGAAGTTTGAACTGAGGCTTATAAACATAAGTATAATTAAATTTATACAAACAAATATAAATTTATACAAATGTGACTTAATGTTTTTCTTGTGTATCTTTTACTATTTTTCCTTATTTTCATTGTTGAGTCCTTTGATTATAATATGTCTTGCAGAGCTGCTTTTTATCTTAATCTTTTTTTTTTCCTTTGGGATTCAGTATGGATCTTGTGTCTATATGTCTATCTTATTTTTAATGTTTAATTTTTTTTCTAGTGCTATTTGATCAAAAATGTTAATTCCATTAGTCTGAATCTCTATGTTCTTCTTCACCTTTTGCCAACATTTTCTATTTGACCTTGAGCCCAAAACAGTGGTTTTTGCCAACCATGTACTGAAAGTTTTGAAAATGTGAGCAAAAATAGACTTTCCTTCTTAAAATTGTTTTCTGGTATATTAGTCATATTAATAGATAATTATTAACAGGGAAGGAGATACTTTTTATCAAATTTTGAGCTTTTGTTTTCTTTCAGTTTATTCTTTTCTAGGCTTAAAGGCTATTTTGAAGTGGAACTTAATGTTTCTCAATTTTATATATTAAGATTTACATTTTCATTTATACCAGTTTGATTCAATGTGAGTTTCTCTTCAAAGTAAAATTTAAAAAAAAAAAATTAATGAGACTATAAATATGATCCATTAGATCCTCCAGAAAATATTCTTATTTAATATGCATAAACTTAACTCAAATGATGTGGAGAGTTCTTCAGGCTGGGCTACTTGATTTGAAGAGAAGAAAAATTTAAATTAAAAGTTTCAAGTTATAAATGCATTTTCGAACCAACTTATATCCTCCTCAGCTATAATGGTGGTTATATTTTGTGATTTGTTAACCACCTGTGGGAAATTTCACTGAGATGTTCCAATTATTATCTTGCAATTATCATTTTAATATTAAGTGACATTTTTCTCAGGACAAATCATAAGTATGTTTTCCACTGATATTTTGAGAGTCATAGTATGGTAGTAGAAACAAATGTGACTCCATTTTGTTTTATGACTTTATCCTGTGAAACAACCATGCCAAGTAGAAGAGTCATGAATAGAGCAAGATGTTCCTTTCCTTTTGCAATAGAAACCTTTAAGAACACGGAACTACCTAATGGGGCATTGTTTCAGTAACTAGGGTAACGGGGCTCTGTTTCTGTAACTGGGGTGACTGGGATAACTGTGATTGGTTAGGCTTCCCTCCGCTTGACTGCACTGTCCCGCTTCTGTAATCTGGCATGCTTGCATTGGCTAGACCCCCCAAACATCCCTTTTGTGGTTTTCAGGCTTATAAGGAGTGTCCTTGCAATTGTTCAGGGCTGATCAGGGGAACAGCTTTATGTTCTGGTCAGCCACCACCAGTGTGCTTCAATAAAGGCTTGATTTGATTACACGTGAGTGGTCTGGAAGTCAGTTTATGAATCTCTGGGACGAAGCTTTAACTATAACAATAGTCACTACACAGTTTTCAAATAACAGATATTTTTACCTCTAAATCTATTTCCTGACAGGGTAAAGTAAGTAAATGTTGCATGGATTTGTATGGAAAACTGATTAACTGTACCCAATGGGCAATATAAACATTTGATCATGTATTTGAATCACAAATATCAAGGTAATTTCTACTGTAGATGTAATAAAATGAGATTTTGAATCACTCCTTCTTCATACTTATAAACCATTCTTTTAAAAATGATTGTAGTAGAGTGAGATTATTTTAATAAAACTCTTAAACTTCTATGAGCTTCTGAATTACAGTTGAGTGGCATTCCTTTGTCATCCATTAACATATGACACAGAGTGAGAATTCAGTAATGAACTTTCCTATGGTTAGTAGTATGATTGATATTGGTGTAGAAATGGAGGATTTGTCCTTGAACCATGAATGTTCTTCATTAGGGAGTAAATACTCATATAATTAGATACCTATAACTATAAGCTACCATACTTCTATATTATGATATGTAAGTAAGTAGTTTTATTTTGGCATTATAAGACATATGGGTAATGTTACTTTTTTGGTTTTCTATTTTTGATTCTTATTCCTTTGTTATTCAGAAAATTCTTTAGCACCTACTTTGCATTTAGAACTATTTTGGATGCTGGAAAATATATAATAGCAGTTTTATTTGGTATTTTATTTTTTATTTTCAAGATTGTAAAGGATGTCTATCCCTTTCTGTTTTAGGACATGAATGTATCTGTAGAGATTTCAAAATGGGGTTAAAATAAATAAATGACCCAACCCAAAAGCACTTAAGTTAGAAAACCACAAGCCATTCTATAAAGGGCATGAATCATACTGTCTTTAATTAAGTGGGTCTATGTTTAGAAGGCCAGAGGCTCATCCTGTTTATGAATAGGTTTAGTTATTTTGTGAGTCTTGAGTATTGTTATCGATCTATCTATGTATATATTTAGTAAAGCAATATACATATATGCAGAAATACTTATAAATAAATGTATATGTACAGAATATGGCTTCCAAGAGACAGAGGGACATAAAATGATTATAGGTATTTGTAGATTTTTAAGCTGAAACATAATCAGTGCCAATTGGCTTTTATTTTTCTTTACACATTTTTAATTTGTGCATTATAATTGTACATAACAAGATTTTTTGTTACATATTTATATATGCACACAATTTAACAATATAATTTGGCCAATATTGCTTCCCAGCACTTCTCCCCTCCCTGCATACCTCCCACCCCTTGGTATTTTTCTCTAATTATCTCCCTTTGATTTTCCAGAGATCATCTCCACACACCATTTTTTTCCTTTTTCCTCTCTTACTTGCACATATGAGAGAAAGCATATGATCCTTGACCTTCTGAGTTTGACTTATTTTGTTTAATATTATGGTCTCCACTCATTTTTCTGCAAATGACATAATTTCATTTTTTATGATTGAATAAACTTTCATATTATCTCACCTCTGTTTGGATTCCTAGCGTTAGGCACACAGGGAAGCTAATTTTAGTCCATCATATTGATAATAGTATGATTGATATTGGTGTAGAAATGGAGGATCTGTCCATGAACCATAAATGTTCTTCATCAGGGAAGAACACCTCTAATTCTTTCACCTCCAATTTTGCTGTTCCTTCCATGTGCCTGCCGTGATCCTTGTGGTTGATCTTTCATCTTTGTGGTGGAGTAGTATAACTTGCCGTAAGGATGAAGGATTCTAAGCCAGAGAAGTAAACAGATGGCTGTAGAGGGAATTCCATTAGTTTGACTCCATGTCCATCACCTTTTTTCTTGAGAAGCATGGGTGCCAATTTTAAGCCAGAAAAATGTCTGCATCACAGTATTTTGTATACAATTCTATATGTAGTATAATTTTGACAAATTATTTGACTTTTTCCATTTCTTCTGTTTGGGAATATGTTAGAATTTTAATAAGTTTCTAATGAAATAGTTGGATTGCATCAGGTGGTTTCTAATGCTGCTTTCATATTTGATACACCTTTTAAACTTTTCCAGTTATTTTATATGTGCTTTTTTTTCCCTGAGCACCTAAAAACATTTTTTAATTCATTCTATTTAGTTATCCATGGCAGTGGAATGCACTTTGACACATCATACATAAATGAGTATAAATTCTCATTCTTCTGGTTGTACATGACATAGACTCACACTGGTCATGTAGTCATATATGCACATAGCGTGATTATGTCAGATCCATTCTGCTATTCTTCCTACCTCCATTCTTCTTCCCCTCCCTTCACTCCTCTCTGCCTGATCCACAGTATCTCTGTTCTTCCCTATGTGCTCCAAGCCTTACTGTCAATTAGCATCTAAAAATCAGTGAAAACATTTGGCCTTTGGTTCTTTGGGATTAGCTAATTTTGCTTAGCATGGTATTCTCCTGCTCCATTCATTTACCACCAAATGCCATAATTCATTCTTCTTTAAGGCTGAGTAATATCTGGTTGTGTATGTATACCATGTTTTCTTTATTAATTCATCTGTTGAAATGCACTTAGATAGGTTTCATAGTTTAGCTATAACATTGATGTGGCTGCATCACTGTAGTATGCTGATTTTAAATCCTTTGGTTATAAACTGAAAAGAGGGATAACTGGGTAAATTTCAAGTTTTCTGAGGAATCTTTATACTGCTTTCCATACTGATAATTTGGAAATTTGCCTCCCCACCAGCAAGGAATGATTGTACCTTTTTCCCTACATCGTGACCAATATTTATTGTTGATTGTATTCTTGATAATTGCCATTATGACTGGAGTGAGATGCAATCTCAATGAAGATTTTACTTGCATTTTTGTAATTACTAGAGTTGAATATTTTTTAATATATTTGTTGATTGTATTTTTTCTTCTTCACAGTGTCTGTTCAGATCCTGTATTTTTTCTTCTTCACAGTGTCTTTTCAGATCCTTAGTCCATTTACTGATTGGGTCATTGTTGTTGTTATTATTATTATTATAATTATTATTATTGTTGTTGTTGTTGTTGTAAAGTTTTTGAGTTCTTCATATATTCTGGAGATTCATGCTGTATCTGAAGTGCATGTGGTAAAGATTTTCTCCCTTTCAGTATGCTTTCCTTCATATTATTGTTTCTTATGCTGAGAAGAAGTTTAAAAGTTGCTTCTTTGATTCTATCCCATTTATTTATTCTTGATTTTACATCTTGTGCTTTATGAGTCTTGTTAAGAAAATAAGTTCCTAAGGTGGCATGATGGAGATTTGGGCCTACATTTTCTTCAGTTAGTTGCAGGGTCTCTAGGGTTCTAGTGCCTAAGTCCTTGACCCACTCTGAGTTTTGTGTAGGATGAAAAGTAGAGGTTTAATTTGATTTTGCTACATGTGTATTTCTAGTTTTTTTAGCACCATATGTTGAAGATGGTATCTTTTCTCCAGTGTATATTTTGGACCCATCTTCTAATATTAGATAACTGTATTTATGTGGGTTTTTTACTGTTTATTTTGTTTTTGCCATTGTTCTGTGAGTCTGTTTTGGTGCCAGTACCATGCTGTTTTTGTTACCATGGCTTGGTGATGTAGTCTAAGGTCTGTGGAATGTGATGGCTCCTGCATCACTTTTCTTGCTAATGACTGCTTTGGCTATTCTGGTTCTCTAATATTTCCAAATAAATTTTATGGGTGATTTTTCTAGTTCTAGAAAAAAAAAATCATTGGGATTTTTATAGTAATTGCATTGAATCTGTATAGCATTTTTGGTTGCATGGTTAATTTGACAATATTAATTCTGCCTTTCAAAGATATGGGAGATCTTTCTATCTTCTAAGGTCTTCTGTAATTTCTTTCTTCTGTGTTCTGTAGTTTTCACTGTAGAAATATTTCAAATCTTTTGTTCTATATATTCCCAAATATTTTATTGTTTTCTGAGGCTATTGTGAATGGTATAGTTTTCATAATATCTCTTTCAGTTCATTTGCCATTGATATATAGGTATGTAATTGATTTATGGGTGTTAATTACACAATCAATTTTGATGTATTTTATCCCTATTCTTATTTATTTCTGAAATTTTTTTCTCCCCTGATTTTATCTGTAATCCAATCCTAATCCAAGGTTGTGTATTTTAGCCTCCAGGCATTAAATCATTTCTGTTTCTTATATTGTCATTATCCTGTTATTTCTTTCTTTTTGATCTGATAGGGTGCAAGAAATTATCTCTATTTCTTGTGTTTACCTTGTACCAAAAAATATGATTTTTTATTTTGGTTTCAGGAATTGAACTCAGAGGCACTTGACAATTGAGCCACATCCCCAGCCCTATTTAGATACAGGTTCTCACTGAATTTCTTAGCTCCTTGTCATTGCTGAGGCTGTCTTTGAAATTGCAATCCTTCTGTATTAGCTTATGAACCACTGGGATTACAGGAGTGCTCCGCCATGCCTGGCAATATAAAACTATTTTAAAGAATGGTCATTGTTTCATGGAGAAGCAAATGAATTCATTATTGATGGATTAAATAGTCCACAGAAGTCTATGCAGTCTATCTGATTAATGTTATTTATTTAGTTCTGAAGAGACTAGGCTGGTAGGGTTTCCCTTTTTAATGGGCATGGTACAGAAAGATCTCCCCAAACCTCAGCAGTATGAAGAGTGAGGAGTGTGGTCCTCACAAGGCCTTTCATCTGCTATCACAAACTCTGTCTTCCATCTGTGGCTCCCTCTATTTGTCACCTCCTCAAACTCCCACCAACACCAGACCATTTTATAATAATCTTATTTTGTTTAAAAGCATTGACAGAGGTGTTGGGTATATGGATTAGTTATAGAGTATTTACCATGTATGAGAACCTGGGTATAGTGCTCATCTCTTTAAAAAAATGACTTACCAAAATTATTATTGTCAATGAAGAAGCTTATCAAGGGAGATTGAGCAGGAATACTGGCTGGTGTGGGCCATTTTTGGAGGTCCTGACCTGAAAGCCTAGACAAACAGAGAGGTCCTGAGTGTCTCCATGAACCTATTTACTCATTTCACAAATTTGAATGACTCCTGGAGGCCAAAGTGCGAGTCAGTTATGTAGGTTAGAAGAGTGTTCTGATGGAATGGAAGCCTGCACCATCCAGGCTGTGCTGGTGGGGGCAGAGCAGAAGGGAGACCACTTCTCCTTTCACCAGAATGTTTGACTTTAATAATCTATGGAGTGCTCAATATCCAGGACCTGCAAACCTTGAAAGTTCAGGACCCAGGACTTCTAATTGGCAGCTAAATGAAACCATAACTTCAACTCGTTTTCCAGGTAATTATAATTTCCCTATAGGGTGACTTATTTTTAAAAAATAAATTAATACACAAGGCAGCTTTTAATGTACACATTTTCAAAAGAATTAAAAAGTTTTCCAATACAATCTATTATCTGTAGTATCCTGAGGGCCTCACAAGAACTCTGAAGTTGGAAGATGGCTCCATGTTCTTTCTTCTTTTTTAAATTTTAAAACTACTTCACACTAGTATATTTAGGGGTGTGTCTTCCACCTCTAAAATAAGATTTGACTTATTTCTCATATGCTTTACTCAGTAGTTCATCAAATTCTTAAGGATAACTCATTGTCATCTTTATCATCAAACCATCTTCATAACAACAGTTGTTGACAATCCCTGAATTTTCTCCATATACTTTATTAACTTTAGTTACCTTTCCACAGAGGACACTAGAGTTCACTGGCAGCTCTCATACTTTCCAAAACACAAAACACAGCATGCTTTTTCAATTTTTTCACCACTTTAGGCAGACTAACCTAAAAAAAAGCATCTGCCAAAAGCTTTTTGCACAAAATTCCATAATTGCTGATTCCACTGTCACAGTACCCTTTCCTGTAGTTATCCATTACTCTGTATCTGTTCAAGCAGGGAGAGCAGAGCATTGATTGACAACATCCAGTCAGTGTAGGCTCTCAGTCACTAGGGCCAAGGGAGCAGCACAAAATGGTGCCTATTCTGCACAGAGCTGCCTGTGGCTGTCCTACAGTTCCTTGCCCTACCCTTTTCTGAGGGGACTGGGGTATGAAAGGTAGGCACTGATGGTGGTTTGTGCATAGGAACATTCACCATCCCAAAGTGTGAGCTCTTTCTGTGGTTATCAATTTCACAAGAAACAAATAAAAATATCAGTACATTTTTGAGTTCTACACGCAGTCATTTAGGGTCATGAGGACACTAAGAAAATGTTTGTAATGAACAAAAATTTGACATTCTGTGTATCAAAATACATTATTAACTTTCACAAATTACTTGCTTGCCAGTGGCCAAAAGATAAGTGACTGGAACAAGATAAAAAGAATACTCAAATATCTGGAAGAAGAGTAAAATGGAACTGTTAGGTAGTGGAATGCACAGTTTTAAATGTTGCACAGAAGTTACCATCCAATCATCTATTTGAGGAACATTAAACAGCTCAAACCTTAATCAACAGCCCAATAGCACTACTATTCATCTTCAAAGCATTGTAGGTGAAAAACTTATCTCATTTGTTAGACTTAAATTTCTTCTCTTACCAAGGACAATAAATATATTTTCTATGTTCATATGTCACCATAACTTGAGCATCTGTAAAAGAGTACTTTATTTGATTTAAATTATAATTCCAGGGTTGGAAACATAGCTCAGTTTAGAGCACTTCCTTCATAGCAAGGTCAAGGCTAAGGGTTCAATCCTCAGCACAACAACAGCAACAACAACAACAACGACATTGTCATCATCAACAACATAATAGATTTTAAAAAGAGAGGTAGAAAAAAGGAAGTCTTCTTTTCAATTTATTATTTCTTAGAACACCTTTGCTAAATGAAGAAGCATTTGTTTTCTTCTAGTAAATTTCTATATAAACATCCTATAGTGCCTTTCATCTATTGTAGATATTACTACACATACACTTTTATATGTATATTTTATTTCACATGTGCAATTAGAGGTTAATAATTTTGTTTTGGTTTCATCCTGATGAAAATAGAAGAGAGCAAGTATAAAAATATTATTGCTACTGCAAAAGTATTGCTTTACTTTATAAAAGTTTCACTTAAAAATACTGAAGTTCTCAACTATACTTATCTATCCTTTAATTCTATTCATTTGTACTCATAAACTGAATACTATTTTATGCTCAAAAACTGAACAGCTACTTATTTTGTATTTGACATATTCTAGTATCTCACAGAACTCTTACACAAAAACTTGCTTTATGTGACCAGTTAATTAAAACTGAAGTGATAAGATTCAATTTAAAGTAAAACAGTCCATCCTGCTTTTCAATCAAGCATTTATGTTGGCGAGAAGTTGTAAACTTCCCTTGTGAAAAATTAAGACAGTATTAAATACTGAACATTGAAAACACCTGATTCACATATATCCTGTATATGTAAATACTGAAATAATTTAACCATACTAATATTTTTGGATTTTTTTTTCCTTTAGGATTAAGTTATTTGGGAAAAAATAAGTAAGGATTATTTTACTTTTAGTTTGGTTTTTTATTCTTATTATTCAGTCTACTTTACCTATAGTACTTTTAAGAACTGAATTTAATTTAAATGTCATCCATGTGATTATAACTGCCATAATTATATTGTTTGTCTTTCATTTCACTTAAGGTAAGGCACCATGGATTATGATGGTGCCTTATTTTGTGTAAGAAGAAAAAAAATGCTGCCAATTATAGTTGTAATGCAGCCTGAATTATTAGCGGCATTCCAATGTCCGTGTTGTTAAAATGATAGGGAAAAAAGCATCTGAGACTCATTGAAATATATAGTTTTTAAAAGATATCTGTAAAAGTCACTATAATGCTACTAATTTAATAATTAAAATACTCTTATTTGATAAAAGCAATAGTATTGATTCCAGTAGCTACCAATTATGGAACTGTTGCTTGTTCTAGAAATTCTTCAGATATTTTACATAGATTATCCATGAAGCATCAAATTAGGACCCTGGGAGATACTAATTTTAATCCTGTCATTTTTAGGAACTTGAGGGAGAGTATGACTGTAGGATAACTAGTACATTACAAAGCCTAAAGTAGAACTCTAACCGAAGATGAGCTAAATCTTAAGGCCATGTTCTTTCCAGGCAAGTTGGCCACTCTGCTCTGGGGATGTAGTTCTATGGTATAGCCCTTCTTTACCCATAATGCTTCAGGCCTGGGTTCCATCCCCAGAACTATGAAAATAAAGAGAAAAAATTAAGTAAAATCAATAGAACCAGGCACAGTGGAAGATACCCATGATTCCAGTGAGTTAGGATGCTGAAGCCAGAGCATTGGAAGTTCAAGGTCAGGGTGGGCAACTTAGTGAAACCCTGCATCAAAAATTTTTAAAACATAATAAAAAAGTGCTTAGGATATGACTCAGTATTTGAGTACCTCAGGGTAGAATCCCAAGCAATATCAAAAACAAGAAATATAAAAGAAAGTGTCAACGGCATAGGCAGATCATTCATTAATTTATTAAGTAATGACAGGTAGTAAATATTGTACCTTCTTCAGAAGAAAATAGAGGAATTATGAGCTATTTAATGTTTATAATTGCATTAATAGTTGTATATTTCAAAAGGTGCCTTATGAATTCCTAACAAAGCCTCTAACTTGCAAAGAACCCCTCTACATTATCTTGTGCCTATGGCAATCCAGCAGTGGTGGCTCTTATAGTGAAGATGAAATGCAATGTTTACCTGTGAGACAGTGATGGCAACACACCGTTAATGAAGGTAGATGTAGCCAATGGTTTTGCAGAAAATGAATTTGGTGCAATGCTTAGAAGAAAAATTGATTAATGCCAGTTAGTTATAACTAATGAGTAAAACGTGAAATATTTTTCTTGGATTTCCAAAATTTGTAATCTATTTCTTGGTTAAAACTGACAGGCCTTATAATATGAGGAAGAGGAATTTGCAATTATTCTTCTAGAACATGGTGCCAATCCAAATGTTCACAACAAGTGTGAAAATCCTCTCCACTATGCTATATTTTATAGGAACACATCAGTAGCAACAAAACTGCTTTCATTCAAAGCAGATATTGAAGCCAAAACATGGTATATACATCGATCACCATTATTTCCAAAATATTTGAAATGTTTCTTTAAAATTAACAGTGATGTATGTTAACAAACACTGATTATAGGCAGTAATTTTTCGATTAGAATAGTAACAAATGTTGGAAGGTCTCCTCATATTTCTCCTCCTTCTATGTAGATCATGTGTATATTTAGAAGTTATCCCTCCATGAATTGGGTGCACATCTAGAGTTCAAGAGACTCATGTATAAATCTGAATTTTAAGCTTCTGTGATGGAACCTGATGTGGTCCTCCTTGAGCCATAGTACTGTGTGGTGTAGTGTGCAGGGTTTGCCTCCCGCATGCTGGGCACACATGTTCTTTAGTTTGCTACTGGCAACTGCAGCATTCCCTCAGATCACCTACTTTGCCTGTATAAATGAGGTTACAGCTCCTATTTTATAATATATTTTGATTAATATTTCATGGTAATTTCTACTGATATACAAGAATATGGCCTACATAATATATTATCAATCTCTTTCAAATGGGATTAAATTTTTGAATTGAGAATTTGGCATTTAAATATTTTTCTTTCTATATACTATAAAAATCATGTTTCCATTGGAATTTTTGAGAGGCAGATTAGGTTGCTCATTGCTAGAATTGAATTGAATAAATTATTGCTAGAAGTAGTAACTCATGAATTTTTGTGAGCTGTGCTATGCATTACTATTCAGCTTTTTCCTTAAAATGCAAATAATTTTGTGTCTTTCATGATGCTAAAAAGAATCTCTGTAGATCAATATGAATCTTGTTGATACACAAAATTTCTGAATTAAATTTTGGCTAAAATTATAAATAACTTTAAGTAACAATTAACATGGAATGCAAGTAAAAAGAATTATGGAAAATAGCTTAGCATTATGTTACAGGATTGTCATTAAAAGTGAGAATACGTTTTCAATATTATTTTTTATTAGTGTTTATACTTTTACATAGTAGTTGGGTTCATCCCAACAAAATCATACATGCATGGAATTTCAGTTGAGTTTATGATTCCCTCTTTTCTTTTCTGTCCTACTTCTCCTCCTCCATTCTCCTCCTATTCTCCTGAACTTCCTTTCAATTGTCTATTTATTTATCTTTGTTTCTTTTTACTTATAAATAAAGCTGCAATTCCCTGTGGTATATTTATATATGCATATAACATTAATATTAAAGTATTCCTTCTTCATTCCCTTCCTTTTCCCATTCCCACTCTGCCTCTCAATCTCCTTTTTCTACACTAATGATATTCCCTATGTCTTTTGATATTCTTTTCTTCCCTTCTTTTTCTTTACTTAATTCTAGCTTCCACATATGAAACACTTGACCTTTGAGTTTCTTAGTTTCACTTATTTCACTTAGCATGATGTCATAATTGATTTTTATGGCAGAGTAAAACTTTATTTTATGTATGTGCACCACAACTTCTCAATCCTGTTATCTATTCACAGACACCTGGTTTGATTTCATAATTTACCTATTGTGTATTGTGCTACTATAAACACTTATGTGACTGAATTACAAATTTTATTGTACTTATTTACTGATGCATATATAGCTGGTTCTTGTTGTGGTTCCCTGCTTAGATTTTGGGGAATCTCCAAACTGTTTTCCAGAGTTATTGTACTAGTATGTAGTCCCACCAGCAGTGTACAAGTGTGCCCTTCCCCCACATTCTTACCAGTATGTATCACTGTTTGTATTCTTGATCATTACCATTATGCTGGAGTAAGATAAAGTCTTAGTGTAGTTATTATTCGTATTAATCTAATGGCTAGAGATGTAGAAGAGTTTTTCATATATATTTTGGATATTTTTATTTCTTTCAAGAAATTTCTGTTTAGTTCTTTTGCCCAGTTATTGACTTGGTGTTTTTTGTTTGTTTTTGTTTGTTTGGTTTTGTTGTTTTTTTTAATATTTATATTTTAGTTGTAGCTGGACACGATAACTTTATTTTATTTATGTTATGTGGTTCTATGGATCAACCCCAGGGCCTCACATGTGCTAGGTGAATGCTCTACTGTTGAGCTACAACCCGAGCTTGGTGTTGATTTTTTTGAGTTGGTTATTTCTGTTTGTTAACCCCTATCAGAGAATTAGCTGTCATTTTTTTCTCCAATTGTGTAAGAATAATATATTTTTGTATTGAGATTTCTGACATGTAAGATAAATATCTTTCATCTTATAATAAGAGAAGACACAGGGACCAATTATATATATAAAGTAGTTTACTCTGAGTCTCTCAGTTTTAAGCAGGAATGCCTGACATTGGTATCTGGGATTCTGATTCCATAAATAGAAAAGAATCAAGAGGACTTGTATAACATGGAGGAAACTTTCATGTCATTGGAAAGCTCTCGGACAGAACTTTATTCCTTCAACTTGAATTCTTCACATGTGAATATCTACTGTGAGAAATCAATGTAAAATAGGTGTTAAGCAATAGTAAAGCTATTTCTGTAATACTGGACATACAATGCACAATTCTGTACATTTTATCTGAGTAAAACAAGGAATCTTTCTGATGAGGGCTGGTATTTCTGGAAAAGTAGACATTCTTTAAAAAATGATTGATTCGCCCTACTAGTGAGTTGAAAATTTAGCTTGTTAATTAAATATAATACTTACATCCTTTACTAATATGTGTTAGGTAATGGGGCTAATGAGATAGAAGGTATAGTTCATGTCCTCTAGACACTCTTGGTGGAGGTGGGTGCAGATTACTTAATTCCAAGATGCCATGATGAATGCTGTGTCAGAGGCAAAGATCTGTGGAAACAGTAAATGTTTGAAGCAGTTTTAGAAATGATTGGAGTTCATGTGTCCACTCTAGAAGCATTTCAGGGTGAAAGAGCAGCACATGTAGAAGCACAATGGAAAGAGAAGGAAGTGGCTACTCTTAATTTGCATTAATATTATATGCTTTTATTCATACAGTATTTTGTGAGGTTAAGTTCAATTGGGAAGTAGTAATTTTGTGAATAAACTATTTTTGTTGTTTTTCAGAGTGGCCAAAAACCACTTTTACTCTCCATAAAGAAAAACAGGCACAGGATGGTAGAATTTTTAATTAAGAATAAAGCAAACATACATGCAGTTGATGATAAGGGAAGGTATAGTACTATATTTTTTAAAAAGAAAATCTTAATATTGTAGTAAAAATTACTCAATTTAAAAATAGTAAATGAGAATGATATAATCATTGGAATAGAGTGAAATATATGAACATGAACTACAATTAGGGAGAAAAAAAGTTATTCATACTGAGCAAAAAAATGAGGGTGTGTAGTATGATTCACATGCCCTTATAATTATTGGCTGATGTTTATTAATTATTATATAATTTTGTCTAGCCCAGAAGTAGTGATGAAAGTTTGATTGGGCAAAGAGGAGGGAAGGGAGGGCAGAGAGCATGGTGTCAGGAAACATGGTGAAATGAGATAGACATTATTACCTTGGTACATGTATGACTGCACATACGGTGCAATGATACATCGTGTACAATCAGAAAAGAAAAGTTGTGCTGCAATTTTGTGCCAGGAATCAAAATGCATTCTGATGTCATACATACACAATTAATATAAATTTTATTGATCATATGATCTTGTGTTAGCTGGAGTTTTCATATTAGTTTTGCAAAATTTGCACTTTTAGTGTTCTTTTTTTTCCAGTTCACTTTAAAAGTTCACTTTTTAAGCTTTCTGTTATATTTTATCTTCGCCTGGTATAGTTTTCTTTTACAAATGTTGTATGGAGCATAAATAGACATTGAAAATAATTTTGTTCTTTGGATGACTGTTTTCTTTAAATTACTTACTTTGTAGAATGTTTATTTTAGATTTTTCGTATGTTAGGGTTAATTGCTATTGACAGTTTTTATCCATTTCTAATGAAAAAGAGAATAACATATTATTAAAGGCTGGTGTCAAGTTAATACACATGGAATTTATTTTAATGCCTGGAAAAAGCTTCTCAGAGTGAATTACTGAAGCAACAATGAGTATTATTATCACCAGTTATTATGTTGTGGCTGCAAATAGCTATTTTACTTCTTGACCTTTGGGTGACTGTGAGTTACAATATATTACATTGCCCTAGGAAGAAAATGGAGTTTTATTCATTGAAATCTTTGCAATCTCCAGATGAATGACCTCATCGTAGTTACTGTTCATTGAAGGATTTTAATTTGGTAACTCTCCCCTTTTGGAACAAGACATTTCTTTTTTTTTTTCTTTTAGACTTAAAATGATTTACAAAGATGAAGATTTGATCTTCTAAAATGTTTATGTCTGTTAGTGTATGTAAAGCTAGATATCAAATTTGTAAAATGTAATAAATTGGCTGTTTAAATAAATTTATTAAAATACCTAAGTTTGAAGTTATCTCCTTTGTTTTAGAACAGCCCTCATGTTTGCTGTGGAACATAAATCAACACAAATAGTATAGCTGCTTCTTCAATGTGGTTTTAATGTGTCTGCTTCAGATAAGTGTGGACAGATTCCTTATACCACTGCTAGTGGTAATACTGCATGAGTATTTACATTACAGTACTAATCAACATTAGATTTAGAGCCACAATAGATACACCTGTTGCATTTTAAAAATGATGTAAGATTTTATATTACAAATATATATATATATATAGAGAACAGTAGTGAGTTAGGAAAGTTCATAAGTCAGAAACCCTTCAAAAGTCTAGCCCAGAAGTAGAGATGAAAGTTTGATTGGGTAAAGAGGAGGGAAGGGAGGGCAGGGGACATGGTATCAGGAAACAGTAAAATGAGATAGACATTATTACCTTGGAACATGTAATGCATATATGGTGCAATGCTACATTGTGTACAATCAGAAATGAAAAGTTGTGCTGCAATTTTGTGCAAGGAATCAAAATTCATTCTGATGTCATAATTCACAATTAAAATAAATTAATTTTAAAAGTAGTGATGTGTGCATGAGTAACCTCCAAGATTTGTTCTCTCTTCTCTTCTCCCCTCTCCTTTCCTTTTCTTCTCAAGCATGCTAGGAAATTTTTCTACTATTGAGATATATCACTAACCAATATCTTAGAACTTTGTAAATTTTATCCTTAGGGTTTTCAGCATTATCCATTTCATTTCTAGCATAACCCCTACTCGCAGGTATAAATAATGTCACACCTATGATTTTTTAAATTTGCTATTTGAATCTTAAAATTCCCAGTTTAGCAGAATTTAGCTATTTTACCATTTTCTTTTAATTTATCAAGACCTAATGGTATCCTTGAAGCCGCAGGAAGATAATTCTAGTCAGATGGAGGGGGATAAATAGATTTTAAATTGTTCCTTTTTCTCTTGTCTGTTCTGTTCATGTTTTTTTTTTTTTCTGCCAGAACTGGCCTAGCAGTTTGGTAGTGAATAGCTTTTATTACAACATGTCCTGACTAATCCCAATCCCTGAGTCTTCATGTACCATGACGATTCAATATTTACAACACTTTTTTTAGTTCTAATGCACTCATGCTTGTTTATTCATCAGTTTTTCCCAAGAAGCAGCACTCTGCTTTGACAGCTTGGCCTCTAGCTTTGGTCAACAAATATGAAGCATTCTGACCCTGTCCCCTTTTAGGAACCTTATGTGGAATTCCCATATTAGCCTCACCCTTTATGGTGCATTGTCCTTTGAGGATTTTGTCTTTTCTGCCATAAAATTAAAATCAGTCAAAGCTATTAGAGAGCTTCAAGTAAAGTCCCTGGAAGATATCAGAGTTTTCTGTCATTGTGACTAACAGATCTGTGCCCTGAATCTTTCCATCCCTTGAAATAGGTTTCCTTTGACAGCAGGAGGCCCCCTGTTGTCCAGGGTGGGTACCAACTTTTGATTTGCATTTCTAGTGCTTTTTCTAAGTAATGAAAAATTTGCAAGCTGTTGGAATCATTGCCTACAGTTTTCAGCATTTATCATTTCTACCTCAAAAGGAAGAGATTAAGCAGATGTATTGAATCTAAGAGAGCTAAGCCCCCTTATGACTCCTCAGTATTCATTGTGTTAAAGAGGATTTTGTGTTCCACGTCAGTTGGAGATCATCATGGAAATGTAGCTACTCTTACAAAGGTCTGCTGATTCTGTTCAACTAGGTAGAGAAGAAATAGTAGTAGTCCAAACCAGTTTGGGGCATTTGTTAATTTCTTGCTTTGTTTTTATTGTCTCACAGAAGGGATGATTATATTCTCTAATTTAAGGAGATATTTATAAAATAGAAGTTATAAATTAATTGCTGATTTGCTCTGAGTTATAAAGCACAAGAAGAGCCCAAATTATAATAGGACTTGATCATTTTTAAAATAATTTTAACGTTTGAATAATAGAACCTGTGAAAATTACACATTAGTTCTAGTTGAGATTATAAGTAACTTGGGATCATGAGACAGGACAATTGCTTGAATTCAGGAATTTAAGATCAGCCTGGCCATTATCATGAAATGCCATCTCAAAAACAGAACAGAACAAACATTGTTCAAATAATTTTCAAGTTAATAAAATGTTTATAGGGCATACAAATTTGGAGAGTATATGAAAAAGTTCTGATACAAGATCTAAAACATTAAGTATGGAATTATATTTTAACAGTGTTTTTATATGAGTATGAAAATACGAATTTTATTACTTTTTTTTCAAACATAGCAACAGGTATCTAATTCTTCAATATATGAAAGCACAATCTAGAACATCAGTAAATTTCAGCCCAGGTAATACTTCCAAAAATGAGTTACTCTTGGTGTTCATGCCCTGTGTAAATAAGAGTAAGAAGGATTGATCACAAAAGAACAGTGGAAAAAAATAAATGTTCAAATTCCATTCATATTTTTCTTAATGTCTTTCTTGATCATATAGAATACAGGCTAACTCAGTAATTAATTATAGGAAATTTATCATCTAAATTATATTGTTTGAAGAAATTTTATATTAATTTTGAACCTGAAATTTTATGTCTTTGCAGAAGTAAGAATAATATTTTTAAATTAGTACATTGTGTTTCGTATATGGTCACATGATAGCAAATTGGACTTGTTATAAAAACAGGTGTTCTTGTCAATTATTAATATCAACTCCTATTGTGTGCCCAAATTAGTGAATTGCACAGTGTTATTTCTATGCACTCATATAAAATACTTGAATCCTGACCACTCTGCTTACTTTCATTTCTCTCCTCCTCTCTCTTTTTCATCCCCAGTTACCTTCCCTCTTCTTTAATATTCCCTCCATCATTTTGTAGTCATTCTTATTTTCTTCCCAGATTCCACATATTAGGGAAAGAATGTGGTAAATTTATTTTTGTTTCTGATTTTTTTATGTTACCATAATGACCACCCTTTTCATTCATTTCACAGATTTTTGTCTTTGCTTTTTTTTAATTTTTTTATTTGGGGTTTTAAATATACCATTTCTGACTATATTGGGCTTTAAAATTTCTACTCAAAATCTAATATTTTTCTGATGTGTTTGTGATTGCTTTGGCCTTTATTATGGATTTAAGTTTGCCTTTGGTAATTTTATATACTATGATTTGGGAAAGGTTCTTTTCTGGCCATGTCCACTTGGTATTCTAAAATCTTATACCTGGATGCCCATAACTTTCACAAGACATAAGAAATAGTTTCTTCTATTCACTGAGAAAGCTTGCATTGCCTTTACTTCTTCTCCACTGTGTGTACCAGTGATTCATATAAGATGAATTGTGTCTAGTGGGTTTGGAAGTTGTTAACAATCAATTTAATTTTTGTTGATATTGTCTAAATGTGATATTTCATCATCAACTTAAAGCTCTGATATTTTTTCTTTCACTTGATCTAGTCTATCGGTCTGTCTTCAACTGGATATTTTTATTTGAGGAATTGGGCTCTTTATTTTCAAGATTTCTAATTGATTCTTTTCCAGAATATGTACTGAATTGTTCCTTCATGCCCTGATTTGTTTTCCTTAATTTACTCAGTTTTTTTTTGCTTTATCTTTGAATTAATTCACTATTTTAATGATTTTTAAATTTTTTTCTGGCATTTTTGTCTTTTGCATTATCTTTGCAAACAGTTTCTAGAGTTATAAACTATGAAACAGTCATGCTACATTGCTTTTTACATTTCTTATATTTCTCTATTGAAATTTGTACATTTTCTGGAATTTATATCTTTTCCACATTTATGTGAGTGACTGCTTAGGAAACAGGTTTCCCTGGATGATGTGTCCTATGCTATTGGCTAAATGTATAATGTTGAATTCTTTTCCAAATGGTGTCTGTATTGTAGTTTCCTATTTCTTATCTGTGATTCATGAGTTGTGATAGTTTGCACTGTCAAGTGACAACTTTCTGTGTCAGTGTTGTGAGAGTAAAGTCATGTTGGTAGAATAGTAAATAGGGATATAGGCAGTAGAGTATCTGAAATGCATTTTCTGTGGTGGTTCCTCCAAACTTGTCCATAATGTGCTGTCTGTAAATATGTCTGTAAAAATAAAGGCTTTTTATCTCTGTTCTTATTTTTAATTTTTTTCAGCACGAGGTTTTCTTTTTTTTACTTGTTTTAATTAGTTACACATGATAGTACAATGATTTTGACATATCATACATTTGAATCAGATGGGAGATAATTTCTCATAATTTCTCAATGTAATGGCAGAATTACATTTGTTGTGCGGTCATGTATGTACCCCTCGCAATCTTATTGTCTATTTTATTCTGCTGTCCTTCATTGTCCCTTCCCCTCCCATTTCCTTCCATCACTTCTCTCCCCAAACTAATGTGACCCACTTCTTTTTTCCCCTCACATCGTCATACTTGTATTCTGTATAACAAAGGGGGTGTCCTTCCCTCTTCCATGCAATTCCCATTCTTCCTCATTTTCCCTCCCAGCTCTCTTCCCTATCTAGTGGTAATTTTCTTCTCATACTCTTCCTCCCTACCCCATTTTGAATCACCTCCCTTATATCAGAGAATGAAATTTGTTTATTGGGAATTGGCTAACTTCACTTAGCATAAATTGCTCTAATGCCATCCATTTCCCTGCAAATGCCACGATCTTGTTATTTTTTAGTGCCGAGTCATATTACAGTGTACAAATGCCACTTTTTTTACTTATTCTTTTATTATTATTATTAGTTGTTCAAAACATTACAAAGCTCTTGACATATCATATTTCATACATTTGATTCAAGCAGATTATGAACTCCCATTTTTACCCCGTATACATATTGCAGATTCACATTGGTTACACATCCACTTCTTTACATACTGCCATACTAGTGTTTGTTGTATTCTGCTCCCCTTCCTATCCTCTACTACCCCCTCCCCTTTCCTCCCCTCCCCTCCCATCTTCTATCTCTACCCCATCTACTGTAATTCATTTAGCTCTCTTGTTTTGTTTTCCCTTTTCCCCTCACTTCCTCTTATGTGTAATTTTGTATAACAATGAGGGTCTCCTTCCTTTACCATGCAATTTCCCTTCTCTCTCTCTTTCCCTCCCCCCTTCTGGACCCTGTTTAATGGTGATCTTCTTCTCATGCTCTTCCTCCCTATTCTGTTCTTAGTTCCTCTCCTTATATCAAAGATGACATTTGGCATTTGTTTTTTAGGGATTGGCTAGCTTCACTTAGCATAATCTACTCTAGTGCCATCCATTTCCCTGCAAATTCCATGATTTTGTCATTTTTTAGTGCAGAGTAATACTCAATTGTGTATAAATGCCACATTTTTTTATCCATTCATCTATTGAAGGGCATCTGGGTTGATTCCACAGTCTAGCTATTGTGAATTGTGCTGCTATGAACATCGATGTAGCAGTAGCCCTATAGTATGCTCTTTTAAGGTCTTCAGGGAATAGTCCGAAAAGGGCAATAGCTGGGTCAAATGGTGGTCCCATTCCCAACTTTCCCAGGAATCTCCATACTGCTTTCCAAACGGGCTGCACACATTTTTTATCCATTCATCCATTGAAGGGCATCTAGGTTGGCTCCATGGTCTAGCTATTGTGAATTGTGCTACTATAAACATTGATGTGGCTGTGTCCCTGTAGTATGCCATTTTTAGGTCTTTTGGGTGTAGTCTGAGAAGAGGAATAGCTGGGTCAAATGGTGGTTCATTTCCCAGTTTTTCAAGGGATCTCCATACTGCTTTCCAAATTGGCTGCATCAATTTTCAGTCCCACCAGCAATGTATGAGTATACCTTTTTCCCCACCTTCTTGCCAATACTTGTTGTTGTTTGATTTCATAATTTCTGCCATTATTACTGGAGGGAGATGGTATCTTAGAATAGTTTTAATTTGCAATTCTCTCATTGCTAGAGATACCATTTTTCTTGTATTTGTTGATTGATTGTATATCCTATTCTGAGAAGTGTCTGTTCAGGTCCTTAGCCTATTTGTTGATTGGGTTATTTGGGTTTTGTTGTTGCTGTTGTTGTTTAACTTTTTGAGTACTTTGCATATCCTAGAGATTAGAGCTCTATCTGATATGTGAGGAGTCAAGATTTGTTCCCAGAATGTAGGCTCCTTATTCACTTCACATATTATTTCTCTTGCTGAGAAAAGCTTTTTAGTTTGATATCATCCCATTTGTTGATGCTTGATTTTAATTCTGGTGCTATAGGCATCTTATTAAGGAACTTGGGGCCTAACCCCAAGTGATGAAGATTAGGGCCTACTTTTTCTTCTATTAGTTGCAGAGTCTCTTGTTTGATTCCTAGATCCTTCATCCATTTTAAGTTAACTTTTGCGCATGGTGAGAGATAGGGATTCAATTTCATTTTGTTGTATATAGATTTCCAGTTTTCCCAGCACCATTTTTTAAAGATGCTATCCTTTCTCCATTGCATGCTTTTAGCACCTTTGTCTAATATAAGGTAGTTGTAACTTTGTGGGTTGGTTTCTGTGTCCTCTATTCTGTACCATTTGTCTACCAACCTGTTTTGGTGCCAGTACCATGCTGTTTTTGTTACTATAGCTCTGTAGTATAGTTTAAGATCTGGAATAGCTCTACCACCTGTTGCACTCTTCTGTTTAGAATTGCTTTAGCTCTTCTGGGTCTCTTATTTTTCCAGATGAAATTTATAATTGCTTTTTCTATTTCTGTGAAGAATGCCATTGGGATTTTGATCAGAATCGTGTTGAATATGCAGAGTGCTCTTGGTCATATGGCCATTTTAAAAATGTTAACTCTGCCTATTTATGTTTTATTTTTTTTCAGATATATATGACAGAAAAGTGCATTTTGTACATACATGGACTATAACTTATTATATTTACTATCAGAGAGAACATTTGGCCTTCTTTTTGTATTGGCTTATTTCACTTAATATAATATTCTCAAGTTCCATCAATCTACCAGCAAATGCCATAAATTTTAGTCTTCTTTATGGATGAGAAATACTCTATTGTGTATATGTACTACATTTTCTTTAACCTTTCATCTGTTGAAGGGCACATGGGTTATTTCCATAGCTTAACTATTGTGAATTGTGCTGCTATAGATATTGATGTGGCTGTGTCACTTTAGTATGTTGATTTTAAATTATTTGGTTATATATGTAGGCCTGACTCTCCATCATGTTAGCCTAGGAACTGACTTCCTTAACAATAGTTCTAAATTGCAACAAATAAAATAAAACATCAACTGAGTTGATAACTGGTTGAATGGTGTTTCCATTCCAAATTTTCTGAGAAATCTCCTTACTGTTTTCTAGAGGGCTTGCACCAATTTGCAACATCACTAGCAAATTTTGAGTGTAACTTTTTTCTCACATCCTCTCTAGCATTTATTGATACTTGTATTCTTGATAATTGCCATTCTGACTGGACCAAGAATGGAATATTAATGTAGTTTTAATTTGCATTTTTCTGATTTCTAGAGATGTTGAGCATTTAAAAAATGTATTTGTTGACCAATTATATTTCTTTTTCTGTGAACTACCAGTTCAGATCCTTTGCACATTTATTGACATCTTGTGCCCACTAGGAGAGACTATAGGATTCAACTCAGGGGCATTCAACCCCTA
Organism: Callospermophilus lateralis; assembly: GCF_048772815.1. Taxonomy (NCBI): domain Eukaryota; kingdom Metazoa; phylum Chordata; class Mammalia; order Rodentia; family Sciuridae; genus Callospermophilus; species Callospermophilus lateralis. The sequence goes on from NW_027513563.1 coordinate 627,156, forward strand.
TCCTATCCCTGCACAAAACTCAACTCAAAGTACCCACTAGAAGAAAATATAGGCCAAACTCTCAACCATCTTGGCTTAGGAACTGACTTCCTCAACAAGACTACTAAATTCCAACAAATCAAATCAAGAATCAATAAATGGGAAGGTAACAAAGTAAAAAGCTTTCTCACAGAAAAAAAATTAAAAGAACAGGAACAGAAACCTTACAAAATGTAGGAAAATCTTTATTAACTGCATCTCAGAACATCAGTTTTCTGTATGTACAAAGAACTCAAAAAATTCCAGCTCAGGAGGCGAAAAAAGGAAGATCAAGAGTTCAAAGATAAAAGTTCAGGAATGGTGAGGCACCAAGCAACTCTGTCTCTAAATAAAATGCAAAACAGTGCTTTGGCTGTGGCTCAGTGTTAGAGAACTTGCCTTGCAGGTGTGAGACCCTGAGTTTGATCCTCAGCACTACATTAAAATAAATATATAAATAATAAATAAATAAATAAATTTTGAATATTATACATTCATAAAATATAACTACCTATTCTTGTGGTGGTAAATTTTGTGGAGTTACACTGGTTGTGTATTTATATATAAACATAAGAAAGTTATTTCCAATTTATTCTACTATTTTTAAAATATGTTTTTTTAGTTTGACACAATATCTTTATTTACATATTTTCATTTATTTATTTTTTTAGTGTGGTGCTGAGGATCAAACCCAGGGCCTCACATGTGCTAGGCGAGCACTCTACTGCTGAGTCAAAACCCCAGCCTGTATTCTACTGTTTTTAATTACTTTTATATAATTTCAAAGCAATGACAAAATACACATAGAAGATAATAAAAGAAATAAGAAGGATAAAATATCACCATCAAAATCTATTAACTACAAATTAAGGGTTTTTTTAATATTTGAAAAAAAATATAAGAAATCAACAAAAGTTGAAAAGTAAGGTAGTAAGTTTTTTTCTTCAGTAATTTAAGTTCAAATAAACTATTTTGAAAAACTAATAAGAACCCAAAGTGTGACTAACAAGATTAAACCTAAAAATATATTAACTATGTCAGATGTAAGTCTACAGAAGATTCTCTTCAAATATAAGCTCACAAATAGACTAAAAACAAAAGGATAAAACCAATGTTACATTCAAAATTGTAACGATGATAATAATTATGCAAATAAAAGACAAAGTATAATATTATATAAATAATATTATATAACATAATAATTTGGAAATCAAAAGTGAAAGTGAAATCCAAAAATTTATGCATATGAGTTTAAAGCCAGATGAGCAATTAAGTAAGGCCCTAAGCAACTTAGCTACACATTGACACAAAGTAAAATAAAACCCAGCTGCTGGCCAGGCAAGTAACACATGCCTGTAATTCAAGCAGATTGTGAGTTCAAAGCCAGCCACATCAAAAGCAAGATCTAAGGAACTCCAGAAGGCCATGTCTCTAAATAAAATACAAAATGGGGCTTGGGATGTAGCTCAGTAGGTGAGTGCTCCTAAATTGAGTCCCCAGTACCCTTCGCCCCAAAATGGCTGTCAATGTGTCTCAGTGGTTAAGCATGTCTGTTATCAAAAAAAAAAAAAAGCAGCCTATAGCACCCAAAGCAATCTAAGAATTTCATGTAATACCAATTAAACAATCAAAATTAGTTTTTCATAAACAAAATAGGTTATTTTAAAAATTCTATAGAATATTCTGGGTACATAAATAACTACACATATTAAAAATTTTAAAAAATGCTTCCTGATATAAAAATAATAAAAAGCTAAAATATTCAATCGATTTATGTTAACTTGGGGTTAAATGAGAAAGCCATAAGTAATAAAATTGAGATTACATCAATTAGCCCTCAACTTTATGGTCAAATGAAAAATATACTTACAGATCTATGATCAATACAACAACAATCAAGAGAGGAAATATGAAAATCCAATCAAATGTCATTTCCCATGATTGCTTAAAGGCAATTTGGAAGAAATTATATTTTTTAAAACTTTACAAAGAAAAGAAATTATATAATATCTAAATTGATCAACTTTTAGTATAGTATGGAAAGTGAAACAGTCATTCGCACACACATACACACACACACACACACACACACACACACACACAAATACCAGTTAACTCTACTTATGAGAGCTCTCTATTGCAGCAAACTATACAGAACAAAATAAATGGCATAAGTAATAAAAAAGTGAAACAAAGGAGCACTTGTTTGGAGGACAAATAAACTTACTTTTTATGTGATAAAAATTTTCTTCAAAAAAATGTTACAAAACAATTTGAATGTACACTATTGACCAGGAAAATTAAAATATATAAAACAGTAAGTTCAATGAAGTTATACAGTTGTGATCACAATTACAAATTTGGCAAATATATAAAAGATAAACAGAATTGTGAAAATCTTTATGTTATATTTAAAATGCTAACATCTTACTTCTAGAAAAAGAGCACATTTATCTATATAGAGATGATGAATATGTAATTAATTCTAGCTATTCGGAAGGCTAAGGCATAGAAATACAATTTCAGCTTCATCCACTTAGTAATGAGTCTATTTCAAACTAAAAGTCAAAAGGGGCTGGAGATGTAGCTCAATATTTTAATAACTTCTGATATATATATACACACACACATACACACTTATATATACATACATATACACTGAAAAGCAGTTATTCAAACTGAGGGACACAAGTAAGTATATGTAATATGATTCACATGACATTATAATTCTTGGCTGTTTGTTATTTGATTTTATTCATCACATGATCTTGTGTTAGCTAAAGATTTTTCATATTAATTATATAAAAATGGTCTTTTAATGTGCTTTTTAAATTCAGTAATGAACTCTTTAAATTTCGGGATATTTTATCCTCTTCTGGTATAGTTTTCTCTTGGAAATGCTATGTGGAGCATAAATAGACATTGAAAATAATTCTGTCCTTTGGATGACTGTTACCAAATTGCCTTCTTTATAGAACATGGATTTTAGATTATTCCTAAGGGAGTGTTAATTGCTATTGACAGATGCTGTCCATTTCTAATAAATGTTGATGATTTGTTCTTAATTGGCATGGGCATAGGAAATAAAATAGCTTTAAAGAGAAAATGTTTTCTTTAATGAAGATAAGATATAGGTAGGTGGGTGATAAAATTTTATTTGATACAAGTATGGACACCCCTTCCTGCTTCCATGGTCCGTATGAGTGATATAATTTTTCCCAACTTTTCACCTTCAGTCTGTGTATGTCTTTTCCTATCAGATGAGTCTCCTGTAGACAGCATATTGCTGGATGTTTTTTTTAAAAATCCATTCTACTAGCCTATGTCTTTTGATTGGTGCATTTAAGCCATTAATATTTAGGGTTACTATTGAGATATGGTTTGTATTTTCAGCCATATTTGATTATGCATATTGTTTAACATGATTTGTTTTTCCTCTGTCCTTAGTTTTTCCTTTACTGTACTACCTCCTGCTGTTGGTTTTTATTGTTATTTTTCATTTCCTCTTTCTGTAATGTTTTGCCAAGGACGTTTTGAAGAGCTGGTTTTCTAGCTGCAAATTCTTTTAACTTTTGTTTATCGTGGAAGATTTTTATTTTATCTTCAATCCTGAAGCTTAATTTTGCTGGATACATGATTCTTGGTTTGAACCCTTTTTCTTTCAGCATATGAAATATGTTGTACCAGGATCTTCTAGCTTTCAGAGTCTGTGTTGAAAGATCAGCAGTTATCCTGACTGGTTTACCCCTATATGTAATCTGCTTCCTCTCTCTTGTGGCTTTTAAGATTCTCTCCTTATTCTGTATGTTGGGCATCTTCATTATTATATGTCTTGCTGTGGCTCTCTTCTAATTTTGTACATTTGTTGTCCTGTAGGCTTCTAGTATTGGATTTCTGTTTTATTCTTTAATCTGGGAAGTTTTCTAGTATTATTTCATTGAATAGATTGCTTATTCCCTTGATTTGGACCTCTATACCCTCTTGTATCCCAGTAACTCTTAGGTTTGGTTTCTTGATGTTATCCCATAATTTTTGGATGTTCTGCTCATGATTTCTTAACATTCTCGCTGAGCTGTCTATGTTCTTTTCAAGTTGAAAAACTTTGTCTTCGTTGTCTGAAGTTCTATCTTTTAAGTGTTCTACTCTGCTGGTAATACTCTCGTTTGAGTTTTTAGTTTGGTTTTTTGTTTCCTGCATTTCCAGGATTTCTGTTTGTTTGCTTTTTATATCCTCTATCTCCCTATAGAGTTGATCTTTTGCTTCTTGGATTTGTTTATGTAATTCATTGTCAAAGTAATTTTTCATTGTCTGAATTTGCTGTATAATGTCTTCTTGAGACTGCAGATTATCTGAAGCATGTATTTTCTGAACTTTTTGTCTGACATTCCATCAGCTGCAGATATTACCTCATCTATTGTTGAATTGATCTGTATTGTTTGTGGTCCTTTCTTTCCTTGTCTTTTCATACTGCTCATGATTCTTTCTAGTTTTTTTAAACTGTTATGTTAATGTTTTTCCCTTATATATTTGTATTGTTCTTGTATAGCTCCAAAATCCCTCTTTTGCGGAGAAAGACAACAATAACAGTTCCCAATATCAACAGCACATTATCTAAGCACAAATTTTTATTCTTAATACATTTATAGTTAGATTCTAAGTCTATAAATATTGGTTTTAATTATTACTTAAGAATATATTCATTAGTTTCATAAAAGGTCTACCATATCTGGTGGCATATAGAAAACTTAATTTCAGATGAAGGATGTTATACTTAGAGGGAAAGGAGTGAGGGAATGAGATTAAACTAACTTAGCACCTTTGGAGAATTCTAACCAATAGACTGGTAATTTATGGAAGAATTTATAGATTCAACCTCCTATCTGTATTTAGATAGTTACCCTACGTATAGATAGCAAAAGTTAGGAGATTGAAAGTGGGATGGAGAGAATACGAAAGAGAAAGAAGAAAAAAAATAACAAGGAAGAAAAGAGAAATAAGAGAAGGTAAAGGAAAGTAAGATAGAATTTTAAAAATGGGGGGAAGGTGGGGTATATGCATTTCCTCTATATTATATTACTTGGTAATTCGGTTGTTCATGCACAGTTCTTGGTTTCACATATGTTGAAGTTGTGGAAGAGAGAGAAGAGAGAAAGAAAGAGAAAAAAAAGTCTCTCAGAGCACTGTTTTCCTTGCTTCCAGTAGGTGGCATTGTCTATTCCTAGCTTGAGCCTCTGTGTTCAGTATGGTGGGTATAGCCAATGTGAAAAGAAATGAGCTTCCACCTGTATCTTCCCTACTCTAGTCTCTGAGGTAGAAACCAGGTGCCTGTACAGTTGTTGTTTTGCGTTGATAGCTACAACCCCCAAAAGCTTGTGGGAAATATTTTGAGTTTTCGCAGCTAAGGGTGGGGGAGTTGGAAACCGGGTACCTGGATCAGCCGCAGAACGGTACTGGAAGCCACACCCTCTTTGTTGGTTTTTAAGGGTTGATGGGCTTCCTCCAGACCAGCACATGGGGTGGGGCCAGACTTCCTACTCTGGTCTGGCTTGGTGCCGGGTGTCTTCCTCCTCTGGGCTGGCTTGGCACGTGCAGGAGTCTTCCTCCTCCTGGCTATACTCATAATTATATGAAATGAATTTTGTACATATACAAGTATACTAGCATTATATATAATTAATAAATGATTACTACAACTTGCATTAACCACATTTATTTCAAATTAATTTGTCTTTTGAAAGTACCAATATATGACGTTCTTATATAAATACACTTGGTGTGTCTTCAAATTTGTCACTTTTATGTATTATGTTCTTTTCTTTATTCTCCTTTTAATAGAATATCTTTTTCCAAATTATTGAGATTAATGATTTTCCAATTATTTAGATTAATGATTTTCAGTCTAACAGTGCAGTCTGTAGATTTTCTTTATTAACCTCAGATAAAATACATCCCAATTTTAATAGGCTTATTTTTATGTAAATGACTTCTAAAAAGCTGAATATATAACACCCTGCCTGACCTTACTCTGGACTATTGATATCTGAGTGGAAGGGATCTCAAAGTGGTCCATAGGAAAGGCAGAACAGGGATGGGTCAGGATGTGAGATTGGTAGATGCTGAGTATATTGTAGTGAGTATTCATGAAAAAGTATTGTTGGAATAGGTACAGGTAGAGAAAAAAGTGCTGTAAAGGAAAGAGGGAAAGAATGACCAGCTCAAGGGTTCAGATTTTAAAAGTCTAATGGTGAATAATTGGTAGTATGTGGGTAAGGGGTAGTTTCTTTGGAGGCAGAAATAAGGTAGAAGTGAAAGAAGAAGGTAACTCTGGCACAGTCCCAAGAGAAAGAGTGAAATGAATGGGTTATGTGTTTATTTCTTCCCACCTCAAAGAGGAATGAATAATTCACAGAGTATGTTTCAGTACATGTTATAAAACCATTTCCAAGTATCTTTACAAATTTATGTGGCCACAATCAACATTTGATAATTTCAGTCACATAAAGTCTGTGTACGTTTTTTCATCTGTTTTATTTATTTATTTATTCATTCCATTTTTTTTCATTCACTTTTGCTTTATTGTTATTGTGTATATACTCCTGGTGAGTATAAAATGGTATATATATACTCCTGGTGAGTATAAAATGGTATATAAGGCTAACTTCTATAACATTAGATTAAAGTCAGCCAGCCTCAGCAACTTAGTGAGGCTCTATGAAAACCAGCAAAACCCTTTTTCTTTATAGAATGATTTATTTAAGGCTGAGAGTGTTTCTTGGTAAAAAAGCATATCTGATTTCAACTTGTCATATGAGAGAGAGAGAGAGAGAGAGAGAGAGAGAGAGAGAGAGAGAGAGAGAAAGGTCTTCAAAAATAAAAAGAAAAATAACCAGTGACACTCTTAGTGTCAAGGATGTAAATAATTCAAAAATAATAGTGAGCTAGTTGGAAAACTCATCTAATTTATTAACTGCTGCTTGAGAAGTTAGTCTGCTCTCCAAAATATAAAAGTGAGAGAGGAATTCTTTATTAAAGTCTGTATAAAAAAAAAAAAACAGGAGTTTTGACACAGCTTTTTAGTTGACCCAGACTGGGACAACTTTAGCGCGTGATTAGGGTTCTGCCAAGATGAGAGATCCTTGAGTTATGTGGAATAATGTGATTTTATCTAGTCATATAAACAAAGATTGAGGTCTAATATAAATCAGGCTTGGCAAAGTAAAAACCTTTCAATGAAAAGTAAATGTATGAATAAACACATAAAACACTATTTAACAAAAAGTTAACATTAAGTAATCACGATTAATGTAAAAACAATGACAACAAAAGAAAAATTGAAATAATAAAAAACAAATAAATAATGTAATGAATGAATTGATGAATGAATAACTAACAAGTGCAAAGATGTAATGTGACTGGAATTGTCAAAGTCAGCTTGTAGCCATAAAAAATTGTAAAGGTACATAGAAATGGTGTTTTACTACTTACTGAGACATACCCTATAAACTATAAATTCCACTCCTAGGTAGGAAGAGTTGAACGCAGAACCCATTCACCTGGCTCTCTCACTTGGGAACTGTGCAAAAAGTTACCTTTTTCTTACCCCTCAAATTTTATTGCTGATTCCAAGAACACTACCCTCTATATTAATGCTATCATTGTAGACTTGTAGCCTCTGAACCCCTCTACTGTTCAAGTTTTTCTTTTTTTTTATTGATCTTTTTCTCTCTACCCTCATATCATCCACTAATACTTATTTTGTATAGCAAAATCTACATACTCAGCAATCACCAGTCTTATATCTTACTATATCCATTTCCTACCTTGTGCATGACCACTTTGAGATTCCTTCCATCAAAACATCAATAGTCCACAGTGATCAGAATTGGGGGTAAAATCTGCAGAATATTAGAGGTCAGTTACACAACAAGAAAGCTATAAAAATGGGTTTCATTTAAAGGTGAAAATTAAAAAAAATCTATAGACTTCACTAGTTAAAATAAAGAATCCAAAATTTATGAGTTTCAATAATTTGAATTATACCTGTGAATCACTTTTTTGGGAGGGAAGGGATATGTGGATACTTCTGCCTCAAGGAATTGCTAAAGAGTTTATAGGTCAAACTGTTTTTTTTTATGAGACAAAGAACATAAAATTAAAAAAAAAATTAAAGTAATTGTAACATCATTTTTTAAAATAAAAATATATACATATTTATTCACAAATTGCTTTAACCTTATAAACAGTTGTAAGTGTCAATGCACTTCTCTCTGTACTAGGTCCTATTAATGGAAGAAAACTTTGCCTTAAAATAACCCTATTCAGAGGTACTTAATGCAATTGACAGGCCTCAAATAATAACAATAACAATAACAATAATAATAATATTTGAGGTGGGGAGGATTTCAGGGTTGTGAAGCATACCTTTAATATAAGTTATTTGAAAAGCCATCACGGGAGAATTTTATACACTGAATGAAGACATATATGTATATACTATATGTAAAAAGTGTTTATGAGTTCTGTAGTGAGGTTGCACAAGTCCAAAACACAGTCTTTATTTTTGTCTTGAAAATTTTTTGTTGTTGATGGACTCAATACCATTAGTAGTTTGTTTGTTGTTTTGTTTTTTAATGTGGTGCTGGGTGTTCAACCCTGTACCTTACGCATGCTAAGAAAGCACTCTACCACAGAACCATAAACCTAGTCCCCAAAGTCCTTTACTTAATTATTTTTTTTTTGGAGGGGAGTGTGTGTGTGTAGTGAAGGGGATTTAATCCATGGCCTTATATAAGCAAAACAAGCATTCTACTGACTAAGCTATATTCTCAGCCCTGATCTGTAGTCTTTGAACAATAACAATGGAGCAGCCTGTCATTCAGAATTTGATTCTGTGCCCACTAGGCTCAGGTTGGAGGCAGTGCCTGAAACCTTGATCAATCAGTCTCTTAAGTGAGAACTGTCCAATACTCACACAGCTGTAGCCAGTGATGAGGGGGAGGGCTTCCACAATCTTCTTTTCCCTTTGAGTCTGGAGCCTGCCATTTTTTAAATCTTTTTGCAGGCTTCTGTGCTGGATCTGGAGCCCAGGTTTCTGTGCTAAGCGGAAGCTAAAAACAAATCACTGGGAGAAAGCTTAGAACCCTGAAAGCCAGGAAATGGTAAGTGTGCCTTTTTATCTTGAGACTGGGTAGGGACTCCTCATGGTCCTCTCCAGAATCTTGTGGCCAGAGGATCTCTCTGTGGCAACTTAGCTTCCTCCCACCTCTGACTAGTCTAGTGAGGCTTAGATCAGCAGTTGAAAACCTGGGCAATTTGTTCCATAATTGTATGGTGTTTTCAGCTTCTTTCTAAATCCCTTTGTGGGCTTCCATGTGCCATGAGTCCAGGATGTCTCCAGAGTGTGTAGTGAAGACAGAGATAATTATCAGGATAGAACCCCAAATTCATTTGTTGTATTCATGCATGAGAGAGGCTGTTGATTTTAGGGCTTGTTACTCATGAGGGTTTTTTAAATTTATTTATTTATTTTTTTAGTTCGTTAGTTAGTTAGTTAGTGTGTGTGTGTATGTATGTGTGCACGCACTCACGCCTGCACGCATGCATTGTTTTCTTTTTGGTACCAGAAATTCAACCCAGAGGCATTCATCCACTGATTCACATCCCCACCCCTTTTTAATATTTTTATTTAGAGACAGGGTCCTTTAGAATTTCTTAGGACCTCACTAATTTGCTGATGCTGGCTTTTAACTCATGCTCCTCAAGATTCCTAATCTTTTTACAGGTAGGGGAAGCAGTATCTCAAATCCAGAGCAAAAATTTGAAATCCAGAACTTCAACTTAGCTCTCCATAGGTCTCAGAATAAACACCTAGTTTCCTAGCTCTCTGATCACATATCCAAATCTAGGGTTATCTGTTCACAGTGAATAAGTATAATATAGAATAGATAATATAATGACCATTAATCAGAATAATGTGTCTTGCTCAACCACACCTGGTGGCTAACTGGAAGAATTAATAATGAGAACCATTAAGGCCTATTTCAAATGTAAAAGACCTTGTAGCTCACTTGTGGGAACACCTTCAACAAAGTCCTTTGTCCCAGGGGTGATTCCTGATTGCATTTGAAGAAAAAAGAATGGGTCACAGAAAGGATGAGAGCAAACCCATTTGGTAGTCAGGATGCCTTTTCAAAAGCCTATTCTAAATGCATTTTGCTTCATATTCTGCCCAAAACCATCAGTAAACTTCTAAGATGGCACACCAAAATGAGTTTATTTTTCTGCTATCATTCCTCCTACCACATGGTGAGAGTTCTATTTCTTCTTGCTTATAGATCTTTTCTTCAAAATTTATGAGACAAGAACCCAGATGCAGTTGTCAAACTGAGAAATTTTGGTTTCTCTCAAACTCCACTTTCGGCATTATCAATCATTATTTTCCCATGTTTCATTTCAAATGGATGCATCATTAATAATGTTTTTTTTCAAGAACTGGAGGGATTTTTTAAAAGAATTTGATTTATTATTCTGAGATTATTCACAAGCGAAGAAAACATAATAAAATTAGGTGACTTTAAGAAGAATGAATCTCTCCTAAATGAGGTTTATGTGTCCCAATTAAGGATTTTTGAAAACTGTAATGGTTCCTCAATTGAGGGTTTATTTATTTATTTGTTTATTTATTTATTGTCAGACCATTTTATTACAATAACCCACAGAAGGATCTGGGGTTGCGACTCAGTGGTAGAGTGCTCACCTCTCATGTGCAAGGCCCTGGGTTCAATCTTCAGCACCACATAAAAATAAATAAATAATAAATAAGTAAATAGATAACCAACAGAAACATTCCAAACATTTCAGGTAACTCTTCTTCTGGTGTGGCAAGAAAAAATAAAAGTGGTACTAACTTGAATTTAAATTATATGAAAGTTCAATCTCTCTCTCTCTCTCTCTCTCTCTCTCTCTCTCTCTCTCTCTCTGTACTGGGTATTAACCCCAGGGCCTCATGCTTAAAAAGCAAGCACTGTACAAGCTGAGATTTTTACCCAGCCCCATTTTTTGGGGAGGAAGACCAGGAATTGAAGTCAGCAGCACTCTACCACTGAGCCACATTCCTACCTGTATTTTGTATTTTACTTAGAGATAGGATTTCACTTAGTTGCTTAGTGCCTCACCATTGTTGAGATTCCTTTTGAATTCATGATCCTTCTGTTACAGTCTTGTAAACATCGGGTATTACAGGCATGCACACCATGCCTGGCCAACTTCAATCTCAAGGGCTAATGTACATAGAAATTAGATCAAAGTCTATGTCAATAACTCGGTACATTATTTTTAAAAAATGTATATACATATATACATATATATGTATCTATATATACATACATATATTTAGTTTTTGATATACCTATATTTTATTTACTTATATGTGGAGCTGAATATCAAACCCAGTGCCTCACATGTGCCAGACAAGTGAGTTATCACTGAGCCCCAGCCCCAGCCCCCTGGTATATTTTTCTATGAGGGATATTGGAAATTGAACTCAAGAACACTTGACTACTAAGACACATTCCCAGGTTTTTTTTGTTGTTGTTGTTTATTTGTTTGTTTTACTTTATTTAGAAACAGGGTCTCACTGAGTTCCTTAGCACCTCACTTTTGTTGAGGCTGGCTTTGAACTTTTGATCTTTCTCAGCTTCTTCAGCAACTGAGATTACAGGCCTCCCCCAACACACCAGCCCCTGGTATATTTTTAATACCTGTTTTACATAGATTTTAAGCAGTAACTTTAACTTTTTTCTAATATATATTTGGATTGAATCCATAACCCAGAAATCAGTGAAACAGAGAATCTATTTTTTATCTCCAGCACTGCTTTCGGTTATGACAGTGTATGAGTTAAGATTCCCCATTGAAGATTTTACTGTGTATTGTGGTCTCATTCTGCCGTCCCATATGACCTAGTTTTGAGTTTTAGAATGTCTGAAACAAGGTTCCCAAAGATTCCAAATTTTTTGGAGTATTTAGAAAACACCACTATCTGAGTCTTGCCTTCTAGGAGCCAGTTTGAATTTTAAGTGTGTAGCTTCTGAAGGAATGGACTAAATAGATGCTTTGAAGCTGGAAGGCATTTTCTAATATACTTTCTATCTAAAAGGCACTTCATTTGTTTCCTCTTATTAGATACTGTGAATAAAGATATAATAAAAATAGAAGTGTGGCAATATCTTTAACAAAAGTATTCCAATTCCTTTCATAGATACCCAGAATTATTATTACTGGATTGTAAGGCATTTTTTTTGCCAATAATTATTATTTATTTCTTTTTCTTTATTTAGATACTCGGCACTTTACCAGTGTGCTACATACCCAGTCTCCAACACTTTTATTTATTTATTTATTTATTTTTGAGATAGGGTTTTACTGAGTTTCTTACGACCTTGCCAAGTTCTTGAGGCTGGCCTTTAGCTTGAGAATTAACACCTAGTTTTCTACCTCTCATCTTCCTAAGCCACTAGGAGTACAGGCATGTACAACCTTGAACTGCTACGCCAAATTATTACTAGTGGATTATGGCATTTTTATTTTTGGCTTTTAAAAAACCTTAAGACTATTATAAAAATATATTTATTAAATTTATATATCACTAATATTTTTACATATTTGTGAACCCAGGTATCTCTATTAATTATGAGATATTTGCTTGGTTTTGTTTGGTTTGGTGCTGAGTATTGAACCCTGTATGAAGGCAGGAATTGATGTGAACATACTTTATATACAAACAGAGGTATGATAAATTGTTCTATATGTGTATTAAGAATTGCCATGCATTCCACTGTCATGTATTTAAAAAATAAAACAACAACAAAAAAAGATTTCTTGGGAATAAATAGGGGTTCTTTTTAACTTTTTTTGTAAATTACTGTTTGAAACTATAGTCCATAGTAGTCCTAGAAACACATGTATATTAATTTGTTTGCAAGTTGTGAATATTTGTACATGCTAAGTCACCTCTGCATTTAATCTTGAAACTTCAGAAAACAGTATCTTGAATAAGATTTGTTGAAGTTTAAAAACTCAGTGCACAAACACATTTCTTTCAGAGCAATTGGTAATTGTGGAGTTTTTACTCTGGTTAGCTCTGTTGGTGCAGGGCTCTGGAATGTTGAAACATCAATCAGGGTATTGGCAATTTACTCTATTTTACACCATTTGCACCCACAATACAATAATGCCAGCAAAAGCAATTGAGAAAATATGCTGATAAATTTCTTGAAATAAAAGGACATGTTTGATACTTAGCTATTTCTCTGCATTAATCCCAGCTCATGGAAAATTTGGAAATACATTTATGATACCTAGAAAATTACCATATTTTCTGTGCCTTAAATACATGTGTATCACTTCTTCCACATTTCTCTTTACTGAGGGTAATTCTGGCAATTGGGGATTTGGTCCCAAATGAGGTACTTTGCTCAAGACAGAGCTAATGCTCAGTGTACTCCAGCTTTTCCTGCTGACTGAAGGTAGATATTTTCTTAATTGTCCGATGTATTTAATCTATCTACTCATTTGTGACTTTAAAAAGATAAACTTATAACATGGTTAGCTTTTTATTAAATGTGTATATAGGTAAAAGAATGACCCATAATTTTAATATTCTGCTTTATTTTTAACATCATTCCCCCCTTAACATCTGCCTTTTTTGTTTGTGTTGCTAAGGTTGTAACCCAGTTCCCTGCACATTATGCACACATGCTTTACCATTGAATTGTTCCAACAGTCAAAAATTCTAACTTTAGATAGATCAGTTTTATGCCTTCATGTCTAATGTCATTTTTCACATGGTTGAATTTAGGTAGATCTTTCTGTTGCTCTTATCAGAAAGATACTTAAAGTGGACATAAATATGGATTCAGATTTGTTCTCATTATAATTCTTTGGTCTGTATTATTTCAATATAGTTTATAAAATACATATATTATATGTCACATAACAATCACTATTGTATTTGTTATAAATTCAATGTGTGGAAGTATTTTACATATTTTACTTCCCAAAACCATTTTAAAAAAAATGGTTTATCTTTTTTTTTATTAAAACAACATCATGCTTAAATTTTCATGAAAAAATTATACTTTAAATTGAGGAAAAGTGGTTGGTTTTGCAATTATGAGATTTATTGACACACATGGTATTTTTAATTATTATTTTATGTGTTTCTGAAAATTTCTATTTTGTAATAATTATTACATATTTACATGAAAGCCTCTATACATATGATGTATTACACAGGTATCAATTTTATATAATACTTCTGTGATATTTTGTTGGGTTAGTTAATAGGATGTAATGAAACAAAATGTTTCTGGGCTCCAAAATCCAATTTTTCTCAGACTTCAATATTTCTTTTTTCTTTAATATACTTTCTCTTTTTTCAACTATGTAGTAATATAGCAGTAGTCTTATGCTATCATGTAACTATATACTAACATGGCTCACTATGATACTTATTGAGGAGTATCAAATATATTAAAAGGTTAAACAGTTTGTATAAATGAATAACAGTTATTTCCATCTCCATCTTTAGTTCATGAGAATTTGTTTCATGTCCTCATCAATACTGTGTAAATTTTGTATCTAATATTATTTTCTATTTCTCTATTTTGTTAAAACAATTAAATTTTTGAACATTTCTCTTATATAGTTATTTAAGTCTCTTACTTGCTTTTCTCTTGGTGCGTCTTTCATTTTCTTTTTTATTAAAAAAATGCTTAGTTATATGTGTGTTCAAGTTCTCCCACTGTCTCTCCTCTTTGTATCTTACACTGGTATTATTTATGAATAAAATTTTTATTTTAATGTTTAATAAAATTTATTTAAATTTTATTTTATTTTAATGATTTTTTAATATTTTGTGTAACTGTTTGAGAAGAAATAACACCTTTTTTTATTGAAATTGAAATTGATGTTGCCATTTTACTGAATTTTATCCCCAGGCATTTTTAAATTTATTGTTGAGACAGGATGTTAGTTAGTTGCCTGAACTGACCTTAAAATTTCAATCCTTATGCTTTATCCTCAAAAATAGATGGTATTAGAGGCATGTATTATTATATTGACACTATAAACCCCCCCCATTTTAATTATTGTCACCTGGGATTGAACATAGGGGCACCTAATCACTGAGCCACACATTGAACACTATTTTATATATTATTTAGAGACAGGTTGTCACTGACTTGCTGAGCACTTTACTTGTGCTGATGCTGACTTGGAACTCAAAATCTTCCTTCCTCAGCAATCCAAGCCAGAAGGATTACAGAAATGCACAACTGTAAAAAAGTATTTTTTTTAATATCTTACTAGTTGTTGATGGACCTTTATTTATTTATATGTAGTGCTGAGAATAAAACTAAGTGCCTTGCACATGCTAGCTAAGTACTCTACCACTGAGATACAACTCCAGCCCATGTACCCAGCTTTTTATACTCTTTTTGTAGTAATCAGTAACAACTTTAAAAATTAAAATTGCATTTATATCACTTTTTCTAGTACAGCAATGTATTACTAATTAAACTTATTCTTAGTATTTTTTAAAACAATCTAATGGATGACAGTTGTTTTTTTTTTTTTTTTTATTCCCAGAGATTATTTTATCACTTCTGTAGGGTGTGGTGAAGAGTCTTCTTTGAATATCTCCTATTATCAAATGTGTCCACGCTAAGTGTGTTGAAAATAATGATTCTGAAAGTTCATGCAATCCACACATTTCTAAGACTATAGGGGTGAGGGAAAGGACAATATTCACAGCCAAGAAACACTTTCCCATGGAAGCATAGTATCAGTGTCCAACCTGAAGTTTAATCCAGATCTTTTAGTGGTAAGGTTGTTTAAGAACCACAACCCTAAATTTTTGGGTTCCTCTAAAATACCCTGAAATTCTTTAAATTATTTACTCTTCTTCAAAATAAAATTTCTGTAACCTATTTAAAAAATAAAGCACTATGAATGAGAAATGTTAATGAGAATTAATTTCTCTGGAGGTACTGAGGTTGATCTTTAATTATAGTTTTTAAATAGTCAAATAAAAAAAGACTTTCAATTGTCTCATCTTTTCCATCAGACGATATGGAATACTTTGATGTACTGACATGAAATAACAAAAATGCATTAAGGAAAGTGATATCACAGAAATTTTCAGGGTAGAATCTAAGAAATTTCGGAAAAATATATTCATATACAACTGCATTTCTGTAAAAAAATAAATAATTAGTGCTTGAGTATAGGGATAATTTCAGTGTGCCTCATGTATTGTAGATAGAAGGTAATGATAAAGTAATAACTGAGGAGATTCATAACTCTATAATTGTGGGAGACATTAATAGCAATTTAGAAAAAGAAAATACAGTTAAATCCCTTTAGATATGCCTCTGTTTTCTGTTCTTCTTATGAATTTGATTCTGTCAAATGAGATTATTTGGACATGGTTCTCTCTGAATTGAAGTTTTCTTTTGTTTTTAGGATTTTGTCAGTTATGTCATGTAAAGCCCTGTCCTAAACTCACTTTGGGGGCTCTTTTACCACCTTTTCCAGACTGCAGAGCAGAGACCCACTTCACTCATTCTGTGCAATGAACTGACTTTTGTCAATCTTTGCAAACAATGTTTGGAAGAACAATAATATTGCAGGATCTTTCATATTCTATAATATTATTGTCAGATCCTGTGGGGTTAGATGGTAGTTACTTGCTAGGTTAGAAACATCTTCCCTATGATATCAAGCTCTTTGATCCATCTTGAGTTAACTTTTGTGCATGGTGAGAGAAAGGGGTTCAGCTTCATTTTGTTGCATATGGATTTCCAGTTTTTCCAGCACCATTTGTTGAAGATGCTATCTTTCCTCCATTGCATGTTTTTAGCCCCTTTATCAAATATAAGAAAGTTGTAATTTTGTGGATTGGTCTCTGTGTCCTCTATTCTGTATCACAGGTCCACCTGCCTGTTTTGGTACCAGTACCATGCTGTTTTTGTTACTATTGCTCTGTAGTACAGTTTGAAATCTGGTATCGCTATACCTCCAGATTCACTCTTCCTGCTTAGAATTGCTTTTGCTATTCTGGGTCTTTTGTTTTTCCATATGAATTTCATGATTACTTTATCTATTTCTACAAGAAATGCCATTGGGATTTTGATTGGCATCGCATTAAACCTGTTGAGAACTTTGGGTAATATCGCCATTTTGATGATGTTAGTTCTGCCTATCCATGAACAGGGTACATTTTTCCATCTTATAAGATCTTCTTCTATCTCTCTCTTTAGGGTTCTGTAGTTTTCATTGTATAAATTTTTCACCTCTTTTGTTAGGTTGATTCCCAAGTATCTTATTTTCTTTGAGGATATTGTGAATGGAGTGGTTTTTCTCATTTCCATTTCTGAAGTTTGTTACTGATATACAGGAATGACTTTAATTTATTCATGTTGGAAAATCTTGTATTTAAGTCATTCATAAATGTAAGAGAAAATTTACTGGTTATTTTATTCCAATAAGTGTCTAAATCTTTTAATTTTCAGCAGCAGTAGAAAATCAGAGATTATATCAAATTAAGTCTTCTATGTGATCAAATTTTCATTGTGATCATCATGTGATCAGCATTAATTAGTATTTATCAAAACACTGACCAAAGTTGATAAAAAAAATGACATTGAAGCTTCACTGACTTTTCTGAGTTTCAGCAATAGCTTGATCAGGTAGCTTTTAAGTTTTAATATATATGTAGGTATAATTGTAATTCTTTTCTTACTACAAGCTTCCTTGTGATGTGAATTAGGTTATGTTCTCTAAGAAACTATACCATTAATTCTAGACACTACGATGTTTTCTTTGTTTTCAGTTACTTCCAGTAACTTCTGCCTTAATTATTCTTAAAATTGTTTCTTTATGTAAGTAATCGGGACACATTTTACTTTTTGAAACTAAGAACCTGATATTCACATAAGGAGATTTACTACTGCTGTAAATTCTTGATCCCTCTTATTTTACATTTTTGAGATTCGTTGATATATTTTCAAAATTTTTCATACTCATTTGAAACTTGGGCAATTTATTAAATTTATTTTTGTTCTAATCAGGACAGTATAATATTCTATAACTCATTGTACACACATAAAGCTACAGTTTTGCTTCTCTGGTTGTACAAAAAGTATGGTCACACCATTCATGCAATCATAAAAGTTCCTAGGGTAAATGATTTTGGTCTCATTTCACCATCTTTTCTGTCATCATTGCCACTACCTATCTCTCTGTCCCTTGGACCAATCCAAAATTCCTTCACTGGTCGCATTCTTCTCCAAGTATTGAATTAGCATCCACACATCAGAGAATTAATTTGTCTTTTTTTTCGGGGGGATTTATTTACTTCACTTAGCATGATATTCTCCAACTCCATCCATTTACCTGCAAATGTCATAATTTTATTCTCTTTTCACGCTCAGTAATATTCCATTTGTGTGTGTGTGTGTGTGTGTGTGTGTGTGTCTGTGTGTGTGAATGTCTTTATATTTTTCTCTATAGAAGGGCATCTAGGTTGGTTTCACACTTTGTCAATTGGAAACATGAGCATTTTGTTTACTGTTCTTTTTCTGTCATCTTTTATATTAAGTGAATGTGATTTGGCCAAGAATAGAGACCCATCTACTTTTCTAGCTTATAGATATTTGTGTCTTCTAAGATTTATGTCAAAACCTTTGACTTTATTAAGGGGGTACTGGAGATTGAACTCATGGGCACTTGACAACTTAACTTCAGCTCTATTTTGTAATTTATTTAGGGAGAGAGTTTCACTGAGTTGCTTAGCCCCTTGCTATTGATGAGGCTGACTTTGAACTTGCAATCCTCCTACCTCATCATCCCTAGTCACTGGAATTACAGAAGTCATTTACTTGTGACTTCATCAAGTAAGGAACACTGAAAATTTCTTGTGTATTTTTGCATTTTAAATATGGTTTTGTCATCATCATACTTGCCATGAGGTAAAAATTTATTTCATGAGAATATTTTTAAAATAAATACCAATGCAAATGTGAGAAATTGAGTAAAGAGGAAAAAAAGGAAGTGAAAGTCAACACAGGGTTTGGGACTGTGATGGAGACCATGTGAAAAATCTGAGCTTTTTTGCATGTTTTCTTATGCTTTTTTTTGATACCAAGAATTGAAACTAGGACCTCATGCGTGTTAGGTAAGTACTTTAATATTTAATTACACACACAGCCTCTGGTTGAATATTTACCAAGGGACTGCATTTTATGTTACACAATTCTCAGAAGAACCATGGGAATGTGACACTTTTATTTTTTTGTAAAACAGCCATCAACTATATAACTGTTCTTACAAGTAAACTGAGGGAGTGCTTTTAGATTAAAAAAATGGCTCTAAACCTGAGTTTCAACGCTCCAGAAGCAAAATATATTAAAACACACACACACACACACACACACACACACACACACACACACACACACACAAACACTGTGCTTGGTTTCCACAGCAGAGATTGTCTTCTAAATCAATAAGAAGGCTTTTCGGTTTAGCCAGGATCAACCAAGTTTATGTGTACTTGTGTCATAGCAGTGTTGAAAGAAATTGAAATTACACTTTTTGTTGCCATTTTCTTTAACTATACATGGCACAATGAGAGGTAAAATCTAAAAAAAAATTAAAAAAAGAATTTTCAGTTAAAAAAAATAATAATAATTCATGCTACTTCAACTGCTTTTAAGGTTAAAATTGGTATTCTTACTCAGGGAGTACTTGACCAATGTTTCACATCCCCAGCCCTATTTTGTATTTTATTTACTTATTTATGAATATACATTTTTTCTGGGGGGTATTGCAGATTGAACTTGGGGGCACTTCTCAGTGTCATCCCCAGCTTTTTTCTTTTTATTTTATTTAGATACAGGGCCTCACAAATTTTCTTAGCAACTTGCTTTTGCTGAGGCTGGCTTTCAACATTTGATCCTCCTCCCTCACCACTCCCAGCTGCTGACATTTCAGGCATATACCACCACATCAAGCTAGATCTTAATTCTTTTAATATTATGATATGGAAACCTTTCACATGCAACTAAATTACATTTAGAAAAGATATATTTCCATAGAGTAGATACCTATTGATATGGTAGAAAAAGTTTTTTGGTATGTTTCTCTAGTATTTTTCAGTATTAATTACTAAATTAAATATATGGTATATCATTAGATTGCTTTAATATTTTTGACAGTGTTTTATGACATTTAAAATTTTTCTAGCAATGTTGTAACTAAAAATGAATGAGCTCATTTTTTTCCCATTTTTTAATATGATCCCAATGTAGGTGGAATTATATATTAAGAAATACTTTTTAGTGTTTGCACTCAAATTTGTCACTTTATGACAAGCAGACCAGGTCATAATCACATCTGAAAGGCTATAATGACTTCTTTTTAGGAAATTGTGATTTGTTTCAGTTTAATTCTTATTAGTAGTTAATGTGTTACTACAATGAGTCATTAGAATCACAGCTCATAATTCACTCTGTATGGGCTGAGGAAAAAATAATTTATTTTCAGTTAATCCACCTTTTTTTTTTCTTTTTTGTTAGATGTATAGGAGCAAACTCTTTTTTGTAAATTCTGTATATATACCAACTTAACTCATATAATGATTAATTTATTTTTTTAAGTTCTGTTTTGGAAATTACTGTAGTAAATTAATGGCTCTGTTCCTATACTAGATACTTTCTCTAAGATATCTCCATGATTGTATGCCTTTATCTCCATTATGATATGAGTTTATTTTATTTTTCTTGTTCATCTTTTTACTGGGGATCAAACCTAGGAGTCCTGTATTCCTGAGCAATTTCATATCTGGCCAAGATGACCAACTGGTGATGTACTTTTTTGTTTATGTTATTTTATTTTATTGTACCAGAGATTGAATCCTAGGGCACTTCACCACAAAGTCATATCCTGAGCCCATTTTTTGTTAGTTTGGTTGTGGTTTATTTTGTTGTTGTTGTTGTTGTTGTTGTTATTCCAGAAACTTAAACCAGGGTTGCATAACCACTAAGCCACATCCTTAAGTCTTTTTATGTTTCGTTTTGAGACAGGGACTTACAATTTTTTTTACAGTTTTCTAAATTGCCAAGGCTTCCTTTGAACGTGTAATATTCTTTCTTTAATCTCTAGAGTAACTGGGATTACAAGCATGCACCACAAGGCCCAGGTTAATATTTCTGATTATTACTTCTGAGACAGGGTCTCAGTAAGATTCTTAGGGCTTGCTAATTTGCTCAGTGTGCCTTTAAACTTGAGAACTTTCTGCCTTAGCCTCCTGAGCTCCTGGAGTTACAGGCATGCACCATCATGACCAGGGTCTTGTACTTATTTGGCTGGCCTCACTATTGCTACTTACTAAAAATATAGATACTCACCACCATATCTGGTGTATTTTCTTCTTAAATTTATTCACTACTTGTGTTAACTCTAATTAATTTATTCCATGATGTTTGTCCCTTCTGTTTTTAGACATTAAAGTATTAATTGGTGTTTTTGTATAGAATATCAAGGTATACTTTATATAATTTATTGACCATTAAATGTAGCAGTTCATATCAGATTAAAAACATAAGTGGTCAGGTGTAATGGTATATGCCTGTAATCCCAGGGCTTGGAGGGTGAGGCAAGAGGATCACAAGTTGAAAGACAGCCTCAGCAAAAGTGAGGTGCTAAACAACTCAGTGAGACCCTTTCTCTAAATAAAATACAAAATACTGCTGGGGATGTGATTCAGTGGTTGACTGCCACTCAATTCAATCCCTAGTACAAAAAATATATCTTAGGAACTCTGGTTGTACTTCGATAGTTCTGTACTTGCTGGGCCTTTTTTAGATGCTAAGTGATTCCCAGCAGTGCATATAAATAAATTTTAAAAAATAATAAATTTTAATTATAAATTATATAATGTACATATATATACATATATGTATTTATAATAATGTAGATAAATATAAATACAGATGAAATATAAATATATATAAATGCCTGAAGCCAGATACACAATTCAAATTTATTATTTTACTAATAAATGAACATTCACTTTTTATTGACCCTGTGTTATTATAATTAGGTTTCATGGAACAGGATAATGAACTAAAAACAAATATATATATCCTACTCTCAGGGGCTCATAATTCTATGGTTAGTTACAATATATATCATGTACCTGATATTTTCAAATTTAAGCTATCACTTTTATATAGAAAATAAAAATGAAACTAAAGAAGATGTTGGTCATTTTCAGATCAGAACTGAGTTCTGATTTCTTAATTTAAAGGATACCTAGATAATTTATTAGTTATTTTTTTACAAAATTACAGGTATTAAATTTTTCACAGTGACTTAAACCATTGGCACTTTACAAATAAGCCATTGCCTTAGCCCCTTTAATTTTGAAAGAGTTTTCACTAATTTTCTTAGAGCCTCACTAACTTGCTGAATTTTATTTGAACTTTTAATCTTCCTGCCTGAGCCTCCAATGTTTCTGGTATTTCAAGAGTGTGCCACTATACCTGTAGAGATAGTAGATTTTAAGAAACCACAATTGTAATTAAAATGAAGTTGCTTAACTGGCTTTGTACTATTAATTCTCTGGCCTTAGCACCCCCAGTTGCTGGGATTACAGATATATAATAAATAGTTGTTTTTTATTTATTTGCATTTGTCATTTTTATTATAACTCATATTTGTATTTATCTCCATTAAATATTTAGAATAATTTCTTGCAATTAAATTTCTATTAATGTATATATACTATAATCATGGAATGCATTTTCCAATTAAATCTATTTGAAGTTCTTTTGTATTAACACAAGTTTCATGTAGCTTCATGTTCTTTTATAAATATGTCTAGATGATTATTTTATCGAGAATTCTATTGCATTCTTTGGTATCTTGTTTAAATGTGCTGTGCTCTCCTACACTTTTATGGGTTTTAAAATTTTCCATTTATAGCACTGTTGAGACACAGATGCAGTCTTCTCTTTCTAATGTTTTCTTAGAATATTTTATCATCATTCTTGTGGAATGCATTGTAGCATTTTCATATTTCTCATATAGAAAGAAATCTAAAATGTATTGTTGATTATTGATGTTCTATTTTAGACATGAAACATTACTGATTTTTATTCCAAGTTTTTCCTAGAAGCTTTAGAATCATAACCTTGAGGATATTATTACCACCAAAGGTGTGCACAATATAGCAACAGATCCTGCTTTTTTTGAATGTCTCCATCCAAAAACTAAAACAGTATGAAAAGTGGCGGGCAGTCTGTGTTTCAGTGGAGCTCTTTGGAATTTGAGTCAAGCAGAGTTGATTCTGAATTTTACCTGATCTGCTCAAACTGTGAGCTTTGAATATTTTTCTTTCTTTCAAACCATTATATAAAATTCATGTATAAGAAAAGGTAGAATAATATTGAGTGCCACGATGTTAGAAATTCCTTTTTTTGTATTTATAAGTTACATATTGTAATTTTCATCTTTACCTGTGAAAACATAGAATTTGTTTCCAAGTGCTTGGATCTGATACTTCGTTCTTTTCTTTTTTTTTTTTTTTCGGGGGGGTGGGTGGGTGATACCTGAGATTGAACTCAGGGGTACTTAACTCAGGGGTGCTTGACTGCTGAGCCACCTTTCCAGTCCTATTGTGTATTTTATTGTAGAAAGGTCTCACTGAGTTGCTTAGTGCGTTACCATTGCTGAGTCTTGTTTTTAACTCACAATTCTCCTTCCTCAGTTCCCTAAGCGACTGGGATTAAAGGTATATGCAATAATTCCTCATATTTTTTTTTAAATTTTTTTATGGGTTATAGAAACTGTAACTATAAAAGTGCTTAGTCTGCTGACTACATCCCAAAGACCTTAATTCTTTTGCTTTTACTTTTCAAACACTGCTATGTCCAAAGTAAGAAGCCCACACAAGAGAAACAGATTAATCAAGGTGCTCTGTGCGATGAGGATAACTCAGCTTCTGAAGTTCAGCAGCAGGTAACACTTTCCATCAGAAAAAACACAGATAAGCCTTCATGAATAGATAAACCAGACTAATCATAACCTAATAAGTTGTACAGTGACTCATACACCAATTATAAGCGGAAACCAGATTTCTTTAACATCTTGTATAAAAGATATTGTATACATCAGATTGGTTTTAAAACTGTCACAGTACCTTATACCAAACAAGAAAACAGACATTACAGCTTAGGCATTAGGTCAAGGGATAAATTGCAATATAAGATCTTTGTCTTTAATTTATTTGAATTCTAGAGTCAAGGCTGTGGAGAGATATATTGGCATGTGGCCTCCAACTACAGGGACTCTCTTTTCTCTGCTGTCTGAAATCTGAAATAGAAATAAATTTGTGTCCAGCATCAGGTGGTAAACAATCATCTCCTTTTAGACTCTGTTTTCTTTGATATCTCTGCTCTTCCTGAGGGCACTGTCACTCCTGCTGTTTAGTTATATAGAGAAACTTTGATTACACCTCTTTATGGAATGCAGTGATCCAGATTCTTTGACTCCCCAAGGTCATAGGAGCCATAATTCACAAAATGGAATGTGACCATTGTGAACTAAGATGTGCTGGAGGCTTAAAATAGAGTTAGTTGTGAGGATGTATTCTAAATATGTATGTATTCAACATTAGAAATTTTATGTTTGTCATATAATAATAGTATTCTTGATATGATCTTCAATTGTGTCATTCTAATTAATTTAAACAGTGTCTTATATTTTTTTTATTTTATTGTAAATACTAGAAAAGTCAAAACTTCACCTTTGCCTGATATTTTACATATATTGGATTGTCTTCTCAAAAAATAAATCAGAAGAGTTAAATAAAAAAATACTGCCCATTATTTTGTTTTCAATAATTAACAATATATATGCATAGAATGCATATAATGATGTCTCCCTATTTACAAGGCTAAATTTAAATATCAACATGCCATGCTAGATTTCACCACTTTAGGAAATCTTTGCCTTTATAAAAGCTGAAACTGCTATATGTACTCAAATGTAATCACCTTAAAAGAAAAGTAAATGCACCCAAGAACCTGCCAATCCTGATTCACTGTGGCCTCATTCATTTATGGTGTTGATGCCATCTACTGTCACTTGGACAGTAGACTGAGTGGATTCAGACTCAGAGGGCAGGTCTTTTCCAACCAGGGGCTCTTGGATGAGAACTTTTTAATACAATATACAACAAGTATGAAAGGTGTGGCTTCCACTGTAAGATCCAGTTTTCATCTCTTCAGATTGCCATTTTTGCGGATCTATTCCTAGACTTCCTCATCAATGCTCAGGAAATCCAGATTCTGCTGCCACACAGATGATAAAAAACCTATAAGGAGAATGCAAGGCACCATTAAAAACCAGAGAATAGTGGCTGTGCAGATTTTTGAGACTGCATCTGCAGATTGGAATTGGAGACAAATTAGAAGAAATTTCAAACAGCAATTGCTGTGGCTGGAACTGGTTTTTGTAGATGGGAACTACCCAGCATAGTCTCCAGTGTCTGCAAGAATGAATACTTTTGTGGAGCAGTTTATTTCTAAGTCTCCTTTGGCCAATCAAGTGGAAAATGTATCAGCAGCTAAAATTTTGGAAATTCTCTCCATTTATGGTATTTTCAATCATGGCCCAAAGCCCATGTGTACAGCTTTGTTCTGGCATCCTGGGATCTCCTCAGATTGTGTGGTAATGATTGCTGTGATTATCAGGAGAGAATTCCAAATACAGTGTGATTTTTTTTTCTCTTCACAAAGTGTTGCTGATATATAGGTGAGAATCAGGTCCTGGAATTCAGAGTGCTGGAACTTATCTTTGGTTTTTGATTCTGGTCTCAGAATATATCCTATATTTTCATTTTCTTGTTCACACTCTAAATGCCAACTTTATTACTTCACAATATAATAAACTGTTCCTCCTTATAGCATATTTCAAATAGATGCAGTATTTTGTAATTATTTTTATCCTATATTAGGTGCACTCTATATAAGATTATTTTGTCCTTCAGGTGGTATTGTGTATGAGAGAAAAAAAGAGAAGATTCACTTGACCCTTTGTAAAACAATGCTCATTCCTGTCCCCTCTTTTATTTCCTTAGATACAGATACCTTATTGGAAAGTCTCTCATTGGGAATTACCCACTGTAGACTTGATAAGATAATGTGTCTTCCTGTCTCTGTCATACCTTCTCTTGGCTCAGGAGATCTCATGTCTATATACTTTGGAGGGCTGGCTCATTTGAGTCCCTGTGTTCTCTCTTGCCAAGAGAAAAAAGTCTGAAATATGGTGTGAAGGTTATCAGGGGAATAGTTTGGCACCCTGCAGTTGAAATAAATCTCCGGGTACATCCTTCATTTAAAGACACTTTATTTATTTATTTTTCTAAACTACTGACAATACTGCTACATAAAAATGGGCATGCAGTTATTTTTTTAACTTCCTCATTCTAACTTCTTGAAATTATACCTAGAATCAATTTAACCCTGTTATATGTTAGTTCTGTTTTAAATGGTTTAAAGTTTACACTGTTTTCAAAAATGCATTTTCCAAACTTGAATTCTCACCAAAAGTGTACAAGGGTCTTCTCTTTTCTATATCCACAACTTCTTGAATCTTTGTTATTATAAGCTTATTGACAAAAGCTGTTCTCTCTCTTTTTGGGGGAAGGCTATTGGGGATTAAACTCGGGGACACTCCCACACTGAGCCATGTCCCCAGGCCTATTTTGTATTTTTTAGAGACATGGTCTCACTTAGTTGCTTAGTTCCTTCCTGTTGCTGAAGCTAGCTTGGAACTCTCAATCCTGCCTCATCCTCTTGAACTGCAGGGATTATAGGCATGCACCACCAAACTTGACGATAAAAGCTATTCTAACAGTTGTGCTTTATATACAATTATCCACTGTTGGACTTGTGCATCAAATCCCTGATGGAAGATTGTAGAGTCCAGTCTGTCATGTAGCCACAGAGAGTATGTGTTGCAAACTTTTTCTGGGGACTAACAGACATGTATTCTTTTTAACTCCTTCTCTGCACTATTACTTGGTATTTTATCAGCTGAGAATCTTGAACACCAATGGAAAACCTTTGGTTTGTAATCTAGGGGAGATTTGCATGTTATCAGCAAGATTTATTCCCATAGCCTGAAAATTTAAAATGGCTTCCCATTTGGGGTACTTCTGCATAAGCTTCTCACTATTCTTTTGAAGAGTATTTTATTACATATGAGGCAATTACTTACTTCTATTGAATGTAATATAATAAGAGGAAAGAAACTCAGAGATGAAAAATTTTCATTCTGGAAATAATTGGCAGTCCTGGAATTTTTACAGGGGGAAGCCCCAGATTGGAGTTTTTTTGTGTGCTGAACACACTTAAAGGCATATACCAATTTCTTTGAGATTTAACTTCTTTCTCCTGATCCCTGGAGTTTAAGCCCAGGATATCTTTCCCTAAACATAGATAACTATCACTTTTTCTCTGATCTTAGCACTTAGGAATGTGTAGATTCTTTCTCAGCACAAGCTAAAATAAAATCAAAAGCACAGAAAACTATTTAGTTAGGGTTTCATGTATAGGGTCCCAATCTTGATCTTCTCAGGGTGACACTGGAGATTTGTGTTTCTGTTTCAATTATATAGCATATTGTCAAAGGCTGCATTAAGGCCTAAGTCTATCCTAGCTTTTTAAAATAATCAAGTGGTAGACATGTTCCTATTTATACACATAAATCTCTAAATGGAAAACCACTGGTTTCTACTATTTTTTTTAAACTTTGTCTAAGAGGGAATTGAGGCATAATATATGTATTCAATATATCTATGAAATATGAGAAAGTCAGGAGATCCTATTCTTTTATATTCCCAACATCACTCTCAATAAGATAGGCTTGACAAGGTAATGTGTCCTCATGTCAGTGTCATACCTTTTTATTTTATTTATTTATTTACACTGGATTTAACCCCTGGGCCTTGTAACTACACCAGTGAATTCTGCATTCAAGTCAGTCTTCCTTTAGATTTAGCTATGTAATCTCTCCACATGTAGTATGGTTCTTGTGATGTTTAGACTTATGTTGACCTTTCAATTTGTATTAAAAATACATAAAATTTTATATACATGTAGATTAACTTTTGAATTTTCCTTTCTATTATATTTCCTTGCTTGTTATTATTGCAAGATATTTTTCTCTTTTAATTCAGAGTTTCAGAGCAAATTATATATATATATATATATATATATATATATATATATATATATATATGATATTTCGTATAAATTTTAGAATTTTGTTTTCTCTGATCCCTTCTTCCATTAAAAGTAAAAAATGTTAACACTTTAATGAAAAAATATTTTGAATTTACGGGGAGTTTTACATTTTGCTAAAGATGGGTTATGTCATGTATACAAATGATGTGCATTGTCAATTTTTTATGTACTTTTGTGTATTTACTTGAATTCTACATGCTTTTAAATGTATTAATGTAAACATTATATATATGTGACATTTACATAGAACTATGTAATGATTCACAATATTATTCTAACTACATACATTAAAATAAAAATAGGTTTTGGACTTTATTTTTCCCACCTATTTCTCCTTAGATCTTTCTCAATGTACATTGTCTTTTCTTCATGTTCTGTATTTCAATTGTGTGAACCAATGCTTTCATTTCCGTCTATCCTATCACGGTTCAGACTGCAGTGATTTCTATAAGCATATACTTCTGCTGGGAAATGATCATGTATTTTAAATAGCCAGTCTCTTCAAAGAAATTAAAATTTTTATTCCCTCTTAATTTATTGGGAATTTATTTGCTCCATGTGTTTATTGATACTATTTGTCTCACAGATATGATTAGATTTTGCCATTTTCTAATTTCTAAATCTGTTGAGCTATCTTATGTTTATCAAACCTTTATGTTTATCCTTAAGAAGTGGCTATTGAACTTGCTTCCATTTTCTTTATTGGTACTGAATTTGAATTCAGAGACACTCTTCACTGAACTGCATCCATACCTCTTTTTTAATTTTTTTCTTTGAGACAAGTTCTCACTTAATTTCTTAGAAAATTGCTAAATTGCTGAGACTGGCTTTGAACTATTTCTCTCCTCAGTGTTCCAAGCTGCTGGGAGTACAGGAATGTGCCACCATTTGTAGGTCTTACCTTCTCTTCTTTGAGGTCTGTGTTTTTGACATTTTTTTCTTCATTTTTATTTACATTCTTTTGGTACCCAGTTATAATATTAGCAA
Source organism: Callospermophilus lateralis (assembly GCF_048772815.1). Taxonomy (NCBI): domain Eukaryota; kingdom Metazoa; phylum Chordata; class Mammalia; order Rodentia; family Sciuridae; genus Callospermophilus; species Callospermophilus lateralis. The sequence continues at coordinate 656,537 of NW_027513563.1, forward strand.
TACTTAACAACTATGCAATATGACCTGCATTTTTTTGAGATAAATTCTCACTAATTTGATTATGGCCTTGCTAAGTTTCTAAGGCTAGCTTTGAACTTGGAATCCTCCTGCCTTAGCTTTCTTCCATCCTTTTTTTATATTTCAGGAATATTTTTTCCATTTGTGAGGCAATTCATTTATTCCAATTTCTAACTTCAATTTGTACCCTTTAAATATATCATATCATAAATACATTTTATTTTAATATTTTCCATTTTTTAAAATAAAGTTAGTATTTAAATTTGTAAATGAATAATGACATTTCTGTCTTTTCATCATCATTTTTAAATTATTATCATTTTATTATTTTGGATGATTGAGGAAAGGTGTGCCATATTATTTATCCACATTCATTGATTTTGGTAAAATTTTGAGTAATCACATCACTAAGTTGATTAAGCTATGTTGATCTTGAAATTATTCTATCTTTTCTTTTTAAGTATATGGTATTTTAGCATCATACACTACTAAATACAGTGTTTAAATACCTTATTAAAAACATTTTGTCATATCTTCTGTTTTTCATTTATATTAAAGTATTCCTTTACAGTGAGTGGTTTATACATCATATCAGAAAATGATACAATGACATTTTTATTAGGCAGATACCACACTGTTTCAGCAGTTTTTTAAAGTACTCTTTTATTCATTTTTAATGCAATGCAGTTTTTTTTTTTTTTCATTGCCTAAATGACCAGAGTCATTTAGAGAATTTTGTCTTTAGTTCCACAGTGCTAATTATTCATCTAATTTTGAGGTCTATAATCATTGCCATAATGTAGAATCCTATAGTCATATATGCAGCAATGTTTTTATTAATAATGGACTTCATGTACACTAATGTCTAAATAATAACCTAGGTATATCAACTAAGAATGTGTCAGTATGCTGTATCATTTTAAAAATAACAGAATCATCTCACCACACATTTTCCAGAATGTATCTGCATCATTAACTGAGGCATCATTATATATACCTTACAAGTTACAATTATGTAATGCATAAATAATATAAAATTTTTACTTGTGAAATTTATCAGAGCTCTTTCAATTAATTTGTATTCTAAATGATACATCTGGCATTACTGATAATTTCTATGAGCTGTTTACTGTTAATGTTTTCAATTTTGCTCCTTTGGTTAGTATTTTATTCACTACTTATAAAAATTGACTTTCCCCAAATATTGAGATTGATTTTTAGCTAGTGAATCTCTACTTTTATTTATCATTTAATAGTGTATTTTATTTTTAACCAAGTGTCTTGTGTATGTGAGTCAACCACTTGACTGAGCAAGCTATATCTCAAGCTCTATTTAAGTTGTATATAAGGTGTATACTTTTATTTTTTGACATATGAACAAATTCAAATAACTAGATCAATAGTAAATTAATTTAGGCATTACCCCCAAAGTATTATCTAGTACCATTTTTAATTTTTTTTAGTTGTAGATAAAAACACAGAATCTTTAACCATTTTTTTGTGATGCTGAGGTTCAAACCCAAAGCCTCACATTTGCAAGGCAAGTGCTTTACCACTGAGGTACACACTCAGTTTACTGAGCTACAGCACCAGCCCTGTAGTACCTTTTTATAATCTCTGTGTTATGCTCTTCCCCATCACATTTTATGAAATGAATTTGATATTATTTAACAAGGCCAACACTAGATCAGAATTGAAATTATACAGATCAATGAATTATTACAATGGGAACATAACACATAACCTCTATTTCTATCAAGAAATAGAACATTAATGATGCTACAGAAACAAACAAACAAACAAACAAACAAAACCTGTCATGTCATCTTGATTTCTCCCTAGTGGAAACTTCAACTATTTTTTTAACTGGCTTTTAAAAAGTATTATTCATTTTCAAAACAAAACAAAAAACTGAACAGGGATCACTTATTTATTTAATTATATTAAAAATGGGTAGCATTAAATAGCCCACTGTTTAGGAAACCAGAACTAAAAACAATCATGCTTGATGCATTGTTGGTGAAGCAAATCTGAGGGTGATCCAGAAATCAGAAGACAGAGGTGCATCTCAAAATTCCAGAGTTGGGGCATTAAAGTTTAGTTATGAGAAACTATCTAAGCATATAAATTGGTTGGATGGGTTGAAGAAAAAAAAATGTGGTTACGAGTTACTGGAGAAAATCTGAGGGAGATCAGATAGACCAGGTCAGGAAGTAGGGCAACAACACTTTTAAGCTATATAAACTGTGGCTGGAGAGGAAGAAATTAGAAGTTTTGAGGGGAAAAAAGTGTGGCATCTCTGCTAGAGCTTGAAGAACAGAGAGTCATGTGTGTGGCATACATGTTTAATTATACCCTGAATTCCTTGTTTTTAGAAATTTCCAAAAATGAGGCCACTTGCATAAGTAGGATGCTTTCACAATATTTCCTTCCTTCTCCCACTTAGGATACAACTTTTTCCCATCTCTGCATCTTACACATCCTCAGCAGTTTCTTCTTTCTTCTCAGATCAATTTTCCTACCTCCTCACTAATTTTTCTTCTGCTCTTTTTAGTTTTTCTGTTCTTACACTGTTTCCTAATTAAGATATTGAATCTCAACTGTGCCACTTTATCTATGCTTTTCTCTGAAATTATTTTGGGTCTGGGAATAGGCTCATTGGAATATTGGTTTTATAGGGCCCTGACTTAGGGGGCCTGGATGGTAAAAGGAGGTGTTAGATGCAGTCTAGTTTGGTGAAAGCAGCAGTGGAAGCTACATGTTGGAAATTTCTGTAAATATTTTGTGTTAAAGTGTAGAATGTATCCTCATGTAGGTAGTACCAAACCAATTTTCATAGTGGCTCTAAGATTTTGCATGGCCAACAGAGCGGTTTGACAATTTCAATTAACATATTTGTACTTTTTGGTCTTTTTAGATCTTTTGCAATTCTATTTCATATATATATAATTTACCACTGAGGTACAGACCCAATATTGTGCTTAACTATTTTGGTATGTCTTTTTTCCTCACAAATATAAAATCTCATTCATTCTGTTATGTTCACTTTCCACTACATATGTAGTCTGCAAATATTTTCTCCCACTTTATTTTTTAGCTTGAATCATTTGATGCACATTGTTCAAAAAATTTTTAAAATGGCCTTCTGGTATATAAATCCATAGAAATTTACTGGGAAATGTCTTAAAAATGGAGCAGCAGAGACCACTGTTATATGTAGATTCTCTCTTTCTTGTACTCAAGAAATTACCATGCACAATAATTGTTAAGGTATGATGAAAGACAGGAACTAAGAGTGAATAGAGTATTAGTTGAGAGAATTCAAACCTTTACAGGGTTGGGTGAGTTTTTATAATTCTCAGCAAAATATATAACACCTGCTCTTTGAACATAGCTCTGTCCCCTGCTCTGCATCTGTAGACAATATATGATGCAACTCTATCCATCTCACTCACTTTTGTGGATTTTTGATGTGTCTTGCTTTATTCTGCTGGCCCATTCTCCTCTCTTCTTCTTCATGGACTGGACATGACATTTTCTTTTCTGTAAACTCTCAGATACCCTGTGCAAGTTTAAGAATCATCTCATTGGGGATCTGCCATCTATGGTGTTATCAGATTCTGTGGAGTTTGAATGTAGAAACCTGTTCTGACAGCACCATCTTCTCTCTCTCTCTCTCTCTCTCTCTCTCTCTCTCTATATATATATATATATATATATATATATATATATATATATATATATATATATATATATATTTTCCCTCTCTTTATGCTTTTGAAGGCTACATCACCACAAACAGAGAATATACATTTTTAACCACAGAAAAACTTACCAGCAGCCACTAGAAGCTAGAATGATTCTTTTCTACAGCTTCTGGAAGGAGTGTGGCATTGCTAAATTAATGCTGCATCATGTGATTAAAAACATCCATATATATAAGAGTGATTTTCTATTACTATAAGTTGTTGTGTGTGTGATTATTTCCATTAGTAGTAACAGAAATTCTGGGTTTCTATGCAAGCTGAATAGACTATTTGTCCAAACTGAATGCTGCTAAAGTGGTAGTTATCAAATATAATTAGAGGTTTTTCATTTTCTGTACATATGTGCAAATTATAATTGAAAAAAGCCTTCCTTATTATCAGAAACGGAAATAGCTTAGGCAAATTCTTCAAATTCTTCAGTATTTTATTTTTTTTTCTTACCTGCTGCTTTCTGAGTATGTGACTTATGTGGTGTGACCTTGGAATTATTCTCTCAATCTTTGAAATAGTTACTCATTACTGTATAACATATCATTTTCTAGAATAAATGTGAATTTGTTTTATTTTTTTGCAGTGATCAAAACAGTAGGGTTGATCCTAACAAATTTTCTGATCCAATATTTTTTTATTTTTGAAGATTTGCAGATTTCTATCTTACTTCTCTCTTGTACTTGATTGATAACAAGGCATTTTCTGATTCATGTTTCTTCTTTCATTTCTTGTGCTGAGCAAATATGTTTGTGTCTATTTTGTAATCCTGTGTTTTTGTTTCTGAATTGTAGTTCTAGAGTTTGTGAGATTGCCACCAATGTTTATTATTATTTATTCTAATTTATTATATGTGATAGTAGAATACATTTCAATTCTTAACACATACACACAGCACATTATTTTTACATCTCAAAATAGAGTACAAAATAGAGTACACAAAATAGAGTCACAAACTTCATTTCTTCATACATGTAAGGATGTCAATCTCATTTATCCATATTTTCAAACTTCCTCCTTTTTTTCATATCTAAGGCTCCTCCAAACCCTAACACACCAATGTTTTTAATGAGGTCAAAATAAGAGATATTGTACCTTACTTGTGTTTCTTGTTTTCTTAGTTTGTTCTTTATCCAATTGAGAAATAACAGATTTCAAAGTGAAAATTTTAAATGTAAAAATATATGAAGTGTCTAAAAGTAAATAAAAATAAGATGAACTGGAAAATTCAAGAAAACATATGTGTTTTATGGTAATTAATGTGAATAATGTGGTTAGTTTCTGCCTGAATGATCTCTAAGGTGTGTTGTCATATTTATAGATAAAAATCTGAGAGGCAAAATGTAATAGCAGTATATCTACATAGATCCATTTTTATACTTTAACTTATCTGTGTTGTCATCAGGGGTATAACATTAATAGTTCTCTACACTTCTTATTGTGTAATATTCAGTGACATCAAAACCATAATTTAATATTCTTTCCTGAAACTTTAAGAAGCTGACAGTAAACTCTCATGTAGAAAATAAAACAGTCAGTAAAACAAATAATATATTTTACTGTTTAAATTGTTTCTGAGGCAATAAACAATGACATTGAAAATTTATAATTAGGAGTATGTGGCTTATAAGAAAAAAATATGCCCCAAACAATGTGTCTACTAATATTGTAGTAAATATGTCATTAATAACATTTTATAATTTCTCAGTATTATCTATTAAATTCTGTACATGATATATCATTGTCACAATTTTAACTCACTGCCTAAATTTTATAATATATTAGCATTTTTTTAGTACCATTGATTGAACCCAAGGACACTTAAGCACTGAGCCATATCACAAGCTCCCCAACACTATTTAAACTTTTATTAGAGACAGGGTTTTTCTGAGTTGCTGAGGCCTTTACCAAGTTGCAATGGCAGTGCTTGTACTTGTGATCCTCTTGCCTCATCCTCCCAAGTCACTGGAATTATAGGTGTGTTTCACCATGTTTGGCATGTACGAGAAATTGTATGTATTATACTTTTTCATCTTAGTATTTTTTTATAATCTATTATTATTTTGAAAAATTTATACAGTGTATTTTGTGATCTATTATGTGTAGATAAATATTTATAGTAGTTGCTAAAAGGATATGGTGGGGGATGGGGTTATGGGGTAAATCCAAGAAGCTCATATTTGGCTTTTGAGGAAGAGGCCATCTGTATAAGCATGAAAATGCTACAGATTTTTACAAAATCTAACTCAGCAGTAGAGTTCTTGCCTCACATGTGCAAGGTCCTGGGTTCCATCCTCAGCACCACATATAAATAAATAAAGTTATTGTGTTCAACTACAATTACAAAAATAAATATTAAAAAAAGGATATGGTAAGCTAAATAGTCTGTAGTAAAGTTTTATATATTGTGTTTATTAAACTCATATAATATTGACCCTAATTAAATTGAAGTGTTAAGATAAAAATTATAATCTTTTTAGCAATAAATATAAATGAAATAATATGTCATTGAAATACTAGGAAAGAATATGCTACATGGCATAATTATTTGTTAAAAATATTGATTGTCCCAGTAGTTTTAATGGTCTAAAATAAGAAATAATGCAAATGTTCTTGAATGTTGAACAATCTGTAGTGCATCTATAAAATACAAAAGTAGTCATCACTGCAAATAAACACATTCCAGAAGCACACACCCTGATTTACTTTCACAGATACTATATAGTTCAGCATCTATATTTAAAATTCCTATGCATTATATGAGGCAAAATGAAATAATGTTAAATACTCATTGCAGTAACATGCTCTGTGAACAAAATTGTTGCATGTAATAGGAAATAGTTTTCTTAGAATGCTTTAAATATTTTGTTCTTAAAAACAGTGAAAGTTTTTATCATTCTATTTATCAAAACTGTATAATTAATATCTGTGACATTCAAGGCATGTACATATGACCTTACCAAAAAATGAATATATAAGGATCAGGGTTGTTCTGGGTTGGGAATGGAGAGAAACATAGAAAAATATTTAAAAATGACATGTAATAAACAGGTACTTACTCTGGATAACTGGTATAATATTCATTTTATGTATATGTATATTACATTTATGTATTAAACATATTCACTTTATATATATGTATAATACATTTATGTAATAAAACATTCCCATGATGGTTCATATTATCTTGTTTTTTTGTTTTTTTTTTTAATCATAGATGGAGAAAGTGATTTAGTGTGCCCTGTGTGAGGCTAATAAAAATTTTGTTTATTTTTGGATAATTTCTCAATGGAAATTTTAAAATTTATGTTTGTGAAATGATTACATATTTCAGAATATTATCAAAAATTTGTGAATTGGTTCAAATCTCAAATTGGTTCATTTTGGATTTTAAATTATAATATTCTCAGGCATTTATTCATGTTCTAACATATCTAAAATTACTTTGTGCAAAAGATTCAATGCAGGTGCTCTGGATTGGATAACTATCCCCTAATAATCCATGTATTAAAGGCTTGGTTTACAGGGTGTTGGATTTAGTTAAATCGTTAAAAGGTATGGCATCATGGGAATCATTTAGTTCATTTTAAATTACGTACTTGAAAAGAATTTTAGGTCCTTGGTGCTTTTTAAAAAATTTTCTCTTGCCATGTGCTCCTGCCATAATGTGCTTGCTCACTTCAATTATAAAGCTGCAATCCCAATCACTTATCAACAGCAATCTCCAGAACTTTGATTTAAAATAAGATTTTTTTTTGTTTCTTTGATGATTATCTCAGGTACATTTCACTGTTAGAAAAGCCTGATTTAAAATTGAGTAATCCTGAATGGGTAAAGACATGAGCATATATTTTATTTATAACTCATTTATTAAATGATGTTTATTTGAAAAAGTAGATTTTAGGTTAGCTACACATAATATTTTTTAAAGACTGTCTTAAAAAAAAACAACCTCTGATTCTTGGTTTCCTCTCCAGGGATATGGATTACATTGTTTTAATGCAATTGGGATTTTGGATATTGAAGAGCACTTCAGTTCATCTGTATAATCATAAAAATTCCATAGGCCATTTGCACAAGCATGAAAATACCACAGTGACTGTACACTTTATACAAAATTGGGAAACATTTTTATAGTTGAAAAGAAATTAACTCTGCATGATTTCCATGTGTGCTGTGTGAATTTGTCCACTTTAGACTTTCAGGTAAGGTTTTTTTAGAAAACACACTTACCATGTTGAAAATAAAAAAAAATAAAATAAAAGAATGATTTTTTTATATAATCAGGTGTTTAGACAAACTTTAGGTGAAGGAAATATATTGTGAGCAGATTTATCTTTGTCCCTTATTTTATATTAAGAATTTGTCTCAAGGAAAGAAGGTCTATATTTCATCTAGGTTAAAAATCATAAGTAGAAAACAAATACCAAAAACAAAACAACAACAACAAAAATGAATGAAGTTACAGATATACTGTTTATTATTCACATTTTTACTATTAACTTTTGATGTCAAATAAAATTAATTATTTAGTTTTATTTCATAAACATAACCTGTATGTATTTACTCCAATTATTTCCTTGTTTAGTAAACACTTGAGTGTTATCTTAAAAATATTTTAATAATAAGAATAGTGAAGGGATATGTACCTAGAAAAAAATGTCCTTCTATTGCAGAGGTGTCATTATTCACTTCCTTGAATAACTAGAAAAGGTGCATGATTATTTTGGCTTAGCCAAAAATTTGTTTTTTTAAGAAAGAAGTGGTGATCCTCATTTCAAACATTACTAGCCTCTTAGAACCTGTGGTTTTGTAACATTTAATTAAGTTAGAATAGTGCTGTAAATCTCATCTTAAGGGGAAAAAAGGTATGGATTACCAGAATATCTCCAGTTATTTATATACTTCCTTCTATCTAGGTCATTGATAATGTTCTTTTGTAGCTGTTATTATTGACAGGCAGAATCTTTTTGCCAAAACATGAATCTAAAATAGCTCATATATTACAGCCTGTAGAATACAGCGAGTATGAATATGTACTGATATTATGCTTTGGTATAAAATGTCATGATTTTTTTTATGTTTTTGTTTTTGTAAATCCAAGAAGCTCATATTAGGCTTTTGAAGAAGAGGCCGTGTTTATAAGCATGAAAATGCTACAGACTTTTTCAAAATCTTCCTGCATCTTCACAATTCCTAAATATGAACTGCATGTGTTGGTGCATACTTGTAATTCTAATGGGACTCAAGACTAAAGAATGTAGATCACCAGCTTAGGACAGCCTCAGTGACTTAATGACACCATGGGAAAAATAGAATTTTAAAACAATTGGAGATATAGCTCAGTAAAAAAAATAATAAAACAAAGGTATGAAGATTATGAAACCTAAAAATGTAAAGTAATTATCTTTGTATCATTTGCAATTTTGAATCTGTCATTGATATATTGTTATTGATAATTGATATAACATTGTATTCAACATTAAATACTTATGTCCCCTTTTATTGCCAGATCTTTTTGCACAGAGGAAGCTGTTTCAGAAAATCAATAAAACCACGATCCTGTCAATATTGCTTTCTGGAGCCTGAGTTAAATTGTCTCACCTGACAATCAAAGAAGAGCTAAGACTGAAGGGTCTGAGCTTGGTATTTTTTTTCTATTCAGATAGAAATTATTTATTCCTGAGTGATTGTGGTGATAATTTTTTTAATTAGAGGAACAACCAAAGTATAGAGGGTATGCCTCAAAATCTAGAAGACATTTATCTCTGTCTCAGGCAAATCTCTGAATCTATGTTTAGGTTTTGTGATGCGTTGGGGCCTCTGTCATATTCTTTTCCACTCTGACTGTCAGGGAATAAAGTATTTGTAGAAATGATAAGTTTGCAGGGCTGGGCATTACAAAATAAATGACAGGGGGTTGGTGATAGTGTGGGAATCTGGGCTTTCCTGAGGTCAGCTTTTAACCTCTGGTCCACAATCATGATACTATATTTTGTCCTGTGTCAGATTGGTGACCTCAGCCTGGCCAAAAATTAACTCTGTACTTTCTTTCCCAAACTCCTTCAGTGGATGTTAAAGCAAGGACTATAAATGATAATTCTAAGTGATGTAAATAATTTATATTTGGGAACAGATCTTACCCATGGGGTTTACATTTTCTCTTTTCTTTAAAAGTATTTCTTATTTTATTAAAGAATTTTCTGAATGTATGGTAAACATGATTTTCCTAAATGTCATCTTTTCTCAATTAATTTACTATATCATGAAGCATGCTTCTCTGTAATATATTTAGAATAACACAGCATTTTAACTAATCTTTTTCTCTGAATTATGGATAAAATAAAAAATAAATGTATGTGTGTGGGGGGGGTGTTACTTTCATGTGAGAGGAAAAGAAGATTAAAACATGAAACTCTTTAAAAAGAATTTGTACCTAATGCCACAAGTGAAGATGTAAATCAATAACCCTAGCATTTTAGTAGACTGAAGCAGGAGGATCCCAAATTTGAAGGTGGAATAATAAAAGAGGAAGGAGAATGTTACTCCATGATTAAGCACTTCTGAGATCAATCCTTGGTACTAAAATAAATAATCTTTGACCCTTTAATCTCTTTGTCTTTCATAAACATAGACAGTAAGTTAAGGGTTCCCATAAGAAACTTTAGAGTATGATTTTTTTTTTCAGTTTCTCCTATGTCTTTGGTATTGGGTGTAAGAATTGCACGAAGATGAACCAAGGTGCTCATACTGGCCATGCTTTTTTATTTGCCTAGAGAATACCAACATGTATATAGTCATCCCTTCCTATAAAGCCATTTGAGGTTAGGGAATGGAGCACCTTGTTGGACTGATAGGATACTGTAGGCATTACAGAAATATTCTGAATAGGTTTCATCTAAATAGATCATTTATTGAAACATTAATATTATCCTTCCTAAATGTTAGATTCAGATCCCAGATACACACTGCTTGTCAGCCATGTTAATTCTGGAACTAAATAGAAAGGTAAAGATTATCTGTATCTTCTTTGCTCTTACTCATCTAAAGAAAATAGATGATCATGTGCCAGAATTTAAAAGGAGAATAAATAATACCAAAAAATTAGAAAAAAGCAAATTATTGTGTTTGTGCAAAAGTCTCGAAGGGAAAACTCACAACATGCAGATTATAAGACATAGTGCAGTGCCTCAAGGTTGGGGTTTACAGTAAATACTTAAGCAAAAAAGATGGTGGATGGAGACTTTCTCATTTTAGTCTAACATTCTCATTAGCTATGAAATGTAATTTATCACTAATTTTTAAAAGATAAAAAATGTTTCCAAAGAGGAAAGATACAGAAAAATTTCAGAATAAGATTATATTCATAGTATGGTCAATTTTTAAGCTTGTAAAAGAACATCACTTATGGTTTAGTCATTTCTTAATTTTATCCATGGTTATAATTTTTTTATTTTTGGAGATCTATTTCTAGACTGTCAGATTAGAAAAGTTCAGATATATGTAAAATTTGCTGAGAGCCATTAGCAAAGTAGGTATGACAATTTCCTTGCCAGCGTACCCCATGTTGCTTACAAGAAGGACTCGTGGAAATAGGACTTGCCTTAGACATTTTGCAGTGACATTGCATGTAAGGTGACCTTGCTCAAGGACCAGGGCGGCTCCGGGTTTAGGGCGGATCAGGGTTTAAGGCTCTCCTTGGATTTAGGGCGTTCTGGTTTAGGACAATCCAGGATTAGGGTGGATCCAGGTTTAAGATTATTCCTGCTGGGAATAGGGCGTTTCCTGCTGCCTGAGTTCCCCTTGAGTTCTCCTGGGATTTAGAGAGAGTATTTGGGCAGAGAACGTGGATTTCCCCAGAACGTGTTTGTAGAGTGTCGGTGACAGTAAGGGAATAAAGAATTGCTGTTTGAATCTACAAGGCTGTGAGTGGCTCTTGATTTTGTGCCCAGACAGACTGCGGCAAAAAGTGGCTTTTTTCTAAATATATATTGCAATACTGGAAAATCAACAAATATAAAACATGGATACCTCTCAAATATTAGGCTACCAATGGCTTGATTTTAGAGGGAAGAGCAAATAAAAAAAATATAAGAAGGGTAGAACATTCATATCATGCTGAACATGTTAGAACATGCCAGTAATTATAACTACTTGGAGATTAATGCAGAAAGGTAAAAAATTCAAGCTTAGTGGAACAACATAGTGAGACCCTGTCTAAAAAAGAAAATAAATTTAAAGGGCTATGAATGTACCTCACGTGTATAATGCCCAGGTATCAGAAAATAAATCAAAATTCCAAATGAAAAATCAATTGCCCTTAATTCAGCCAATACTTAGGAGTTTTTTTTTTAATGTTTTGTATGTTTGTTTGGCTCAATGTTCTATAGGTTGTACATAAGGGAGAGCCTTAAGTTACATTTTGTCACAATATTTTGTTCTGACTACTGAATGTAAAAGTTTTCAACTAATTTTTTGATGAAAAAATGGGAATATGCAGAATGAGTATCTGAATCACCATATTTAAAATAGGGAGGATCTTAAAAATCATAATGGAAAGCAGACTCTTCACTCTTGTAGTAAAACACCAAATTTGGATTTAATATCTTCAGCCAGTTGTTTCCTAAAATGGCCTATATAGTGTCCCATCTTCCTCTAAATTTTTTCATGCTCTATGCATGTTTTTTATTGTCATCTTTCTTGTTGATATATTTTAAAAGAACCTGGTATACATAATTGTGCTCTTTTGTTCCATGTGTTGTTCTATCAGATTGTGTAACTTCAGTGTATAATTGTAGAGACCCCCAATTTATAAGAAATGGATCACAAATACAGACGTTATTCTGGGGCTTTCAACTTGCTCCTCAAGTTAGTGAAATTCTATATCAGTGAACCCTAAATTTTAGGCATATGTATTAAAGATCATCCGAATTGAATTATTGGACAACTAGTTGTTAAAACATTGGTTGATGTGAAAATTTGCAGATTTGGTATCAAAAGTGGTTGCAATGTCAAGTGTGGTGGCACAAAGTTGTAATTAATCTCAGGAATGTGAAAGAATAAGAAAGAAGCAAGGCCAATTTTAGTACAGTGTCAGTAATTTACATATGAACTAAGCAACTTGGTGAGTCCCTGTCTAAAAAAAAAATTTAAAAATCAAAAGTTCTGGAAATGCCAATGAGTGGTATAGTGCCCCTGGGTTAAATCACTAAGTTTTAAAAAAAGGAAAACAGACAAGAGAGATGAGAACCTTAAACTAACTCTCAGCAAGTGTATGTTCATTGGTGAAAATTGAGACCCTGGAAGAGGTACTATTTTTATACCCTTGGGCATTTAAAGTGCAAGAATCTTTAAGAATATTTTCCTAATTTTATTAGTATTTTTTCACTCTTTACTTTGAAATAAGCCATGTGAGAATACAGTTGCACAGTTTAACCTGATTTGCTAGTTTTCTTATGAACTGTGGAATTAATAGTCTATTCACTTAATTTGCTTTTCTATTGCTTCTTTTGTTCTAATTCTGTGCCATGTAATTTAAATATGTGCGAATACCTAAGTATTTTTTAAAAATTTGATATTTAAAATTTTTATTTTATTCATTCAAAAATGACTCATGACATTGTGGTCTGAAGGAATGAAAAAAATTAAATAAATTACTTGTTTTAAGATATGTTTAAATAATAAGAATACAGATAGTTCTAGAGACTGTCATTCAAATAATTATGTGGGCTGTTATAAGTTCTGATGTGTCTCATGGATCACACATATTTTCTACACATAAAGGTGACCACTATCCTATGAGTCTTGTTATTACTTATAAGTTTGCTATGCATATCTGAAGTATATATTTTTGTTTGTATGTGCTTCTTTGAATATTCAATAATTTATTGCAACTGTTATTTACACATTAGAATTATTTTGGAATTTTTCTCTTTTATCTGCTTTTTTTTCTCAGCATTTTGCTTCACATGTGCTGCTCTCTGGGTTTTAACATAGCAAATTTATTCACGAATTTCACTGTTGATAACTAATTATTGGGGCTGTGGATATAGCTCAGTTGTTAGAGGGCTTGACATACATGCAAAAGGCCTTGATTGCAATTCCCAGCACCACATTAAAAGTATCATATTGAGTGATTGATGTCAATCTGCCATGTGAAAACCAGCTCTTATAAATCTCATTAGACTTGTGTCATTGAAAACTGTGTTAATGATAACATGATTGATGTGAAATATGTTTTCTTATGTTTATTTCAGGAACCACTGACATTCAGGGATGTGGTCACTGATTTCTCTGAGGAGGAGTGGAAATGCTTGGACCCAGCTCAGCAGACTTTATAAGGTGGTGTGATGTTAGAGGTCTATAGAAACTTGTCTTTGTGGGTGAGCATAAACTTCCTTCAGAATTTCAAATTCTTTGTAATTTTTTTTTAATTTGTGGACAATATTTGGCAGCTCCTATTCTGCATTAAAAAGTGTTAGGTTCTTGATTTTATGATGAAGATTGGGTATTTGTTTATGTAGAAAAGAAAATGTTAAAGGTTTTTCTTTTTATGTTTACCCTATCACTGCAAATTAATGCTCATAATCTGGATACTGAAAATTGTTTCAAAGTATTTTGTCTTTCTGTAAAAAAAAATAGAAAAATAATTGTTTGGAATCTTCTATGATATGTTTTTTTTTCTTATTTTTATAGAGAATAGTAATATGAAACTGGCACAGTTACCCAAAAATAACAAATGAGCCATATTTATTTTTTAACATGTCTTGCTGTCCATAATTAATCCTTGGCCATTTTTCTGTCCCTAATGGAGTAACCTTGTAATTTCAAGAGAAATGTGATAGTAGCTATATATCCAAGTGTGTAGAAATCAATGAAGAAAAGAATAAGATAAGACATCCAAATGTCAAAGAGGAAGTCACATTTTTAAAGGTTATTTGAGAAGGTAAAATCAAGCAGAAATTATTTTTCCAAACCTGGGTTTCTTTCTCTGGTATTCATTAAATAGCATACCCTGCTCTATGTTGACCCCATCTTTTATACTTCTTCTTGTTCTCCAGTGATCTCTCTACATTAAAGTAAAAAAAAATTCCCTAATGCCTGTGAGGATTTGCATAATGCTAGATGTTTATTGTTCTTGGAGAACTCCCTAGAAAATCTAAACAAATTTCTTAATATTTATAGATTAAAGCTTTTTAATATATCAATATCATATATATATATATATATATATATATATATATAAGTTTATTGATTTTGTTTTTTAAATACATGACAGCAGAATGCATTACAATTTTTATTCAACATATAGAGAACAATTTTTCATATATTTGTTTATAAAGTAGATTTATGCCAACTTATGTCTTTATACATATACTCTTTATTTTGCATTGCAATTCTTATTACACATATATACCACAATTTTCATATCTCTTCCCTTCATACATGTACTTTGAATAAGGATGTCTTTCACATTATTGTATTCATACATGTACTTTGAAATGATGATGTTCATCACATTCCACCATTTTTGCTACTTTAATATAATTTAAATATTTATTCACTCACATTTTTTCATCAGAGCTTTTTATGAATACTTACATATTCTCCATGAAAAATTTTTTGTGCCTTGTAATGAATAACAATGATTCAAAATATCTGCTCTTAGTGACAATATAAGTATAGCTGATAAATGTGGTTTGAAGAAGGATTCATAAGGCAGAGGCTGTAGCTCAGTGGCTGACCTTTTCTTCCCGCCCCCCACAGTATAGGCACTGGGTTTGATCTTTAGTACCACATACAAAAAAGCAATTAAATAACAGCCTTCTGTCCATATATTAGTACAAAAACTTCAAAAAGAAGGATTTCTAAACTAATAGAATTATTCAGAATTTTGTGGGTTATATTTTCTCTAATTCATGACTCTTTTTGAGTTCCACTTAAATCATATTTACAAAATATATAACAGAGTAACTTCAGTGTTGTTCAGTAGGTTTTCTCACATCAATGATTTTTTTAAAAAAATTTATACCTATATGTTATAACTGAAATAAAATTAATCTGACTTTTTTACTTGAGGATAATATAAGTTGCAATTAAAACAAAGATAAAATATGTGCCCATTTTTTTTTATTAATTTTTATTGTTGGTTGTTCAAAACATTACATAGTTCGTGATATATCATATTTCACACTGTGATTCAAGTGGGATATGAACTCCAATTTTTTACCCCGTATACAGATTGCTGAATCACAACAGTTACACATCCATTGATTTACATATTGCCATACTAGTGTCTGTTGTATTCTGCTGCCTTTCTTATCCTGTACTATCCCCCCTCCCCCCTCCCCTCTCCTCTTCTCTCTCTACCCCCTTTACTGTAATTTATTTCTCCCCCTTATATTTTTTTCCCTTTCCCCTCACTTCCTCTTGTATGTAATTTTGTATACCCCTGAGGGTCTCCTTCCATTTCCATGCAATTTCCCTTCTCTCTCCCTTTCTCTCCCACCTCTCATCCCTGTTTAATGTTAATCTTCTTCTCATGCTCTTCATCCCTACTCTGTTCTTAGTTACTCTCCTTATATCAAAGAAGACATTTGGCATTTGTTTTTAAGGGATTAGCTAGCTTCACTTAGCATAATCTGCTCTAATGCCATCCATTTCCCTGAAAATTCTATGATTTTGTCATTTTTTAATTGTGCCCATTTTTAATAAAGTCATATATGCTTTTACTTACATGTGTAACTATTATCCCTGTTTTGTAAATGAATTATATACAGAGTTGTGGTTGTTTACTCTGTTCACGTAATTATTCATTTAATTTATCAAAATTTGTTTATGTGAATATATACAGGCGTATGTATTCATATTGGGGATTGAACTCAGGGTTCATATAATACTGGACTGCTTCTCCAGCACATTTTGACTTTATTTTGAAACATATTCTTGCCAAGTGGCTAAAGCTGAATTTGCATTTCCCTGCTTCAAACTTCCATGTAGCTAAAAGTACTAGCAAATTCATCAACTCTATATAGACAAATCTGTTCTTTTGTTTAGGAGTAAGACTTTAGAATTTAAGTATAATGATTTTCACATTTTTGTTTATATATTTTCAAATTTTAGTTGTCATTAAAACTATTAACTTACTTAAACATGCTGTCTTTATATTTTAAATATACTGCTTACTGGAGTGTTGATTCAAATTGTTTTGTAACATATTTGTATAAAGTTTGTATTACATAAAAGTAATTTTTTTCTCCACCAAAAAAGTGCTCATTTGCTTTCATCTTTCCATTCCTGATTTCATTCCTTTTGTCCTGTTTGTTTGTTACATTAGATATATCATAAGTAGAATCACATGGTATTTGTCTTCTTTTGAATTAATTACTTCACTTACCATTCTATCCTGAAGTTTTATCATTGTATATATTATGTAATTTCTTTTCTGTGTAAAGTTTGAAAACTTTTTTTTTGGGGGGGTGGAGCACTGGGGATTGAACACTTCAACCACTGAGCCACATCTGCAGCTATGTTTTTTATTATATTTAGAGACAAAGTCCCACTGAGTTTTTTATTGCCTCATTGTTGCTGAGGCTGGCCTTGAACCTGTAATCCTCTGGTCTCAGCCTACTGAGCTGCTAGGATTTCAAGCATGGTCCACAGAACCTGGCTACATTTGAAAACTTTTCATAGTTCATTCCAAGTTGTCTTCATGCACTCATGTGAAAAAACATTTGATTGGCTGTTTACAATTTTCTCTCATTCTCTTTTAACTTCCTGCTTTTTGCTTAAAGGGATAAGCTTCTACTACCAATGCAAAACTGTAAACAACTTCCAAGCAAGCTTGTTACAAATGCCTAAATGCAGAACACCTAAATTTCAGGGGATCTGTTCATACAGCTGACCCTATGCCCTTCTGTACCTCCTTCCCACCTCATGTACTGGATACTCCAATCTACACCTACTGACAGAGAATTAATTTAAAATTCCCATGCATGTTTTAAACTGCTTTTAGCTGGCTTTACTTTAACTACTTTTAAGTATGTTAAAAATACATATTTGGCTTAGAGAATGGTTTTACTCCACCAGGTAGATACCTGTAAAATATAGGGTCTGAATTACATAAATATACAATAAGCACACAAGGGGGAACACATGGTCTCCATATCTCATAATGGGAGAGTGTAAGAAAAAAGAATAAATGGTGAAGTCCTCTCTCTCTCTCTCTCTCTCTCTCTCTCTCTCTCTCTCTGTTTTTGTGTGTCTCTGTGTGTGTGTGTCTGTGTGTGTGTGTGTGTGTGTGTGTGTGTGTGTGTGTGTTCCTCCTCAGTAATAAAAAGAAATGTTTTCACTTTAGGTGTTTGGTATCAGGGATTCAACCCAGGGGCACTTAACCACTGATCCACAACTTATTATTATTTTTTATCTTCATACACAACCTTACTAACCTTCTTAGGGCTTTGCTAAGTTCCAGAAGCTGGCTTTCAACTTTTGACATTTCTGCCTCAACATCCTGAGCCACTGAGTTTATAGGTAAGGGCCATAGCAACAAGCAGAATGGAGAATGTTTTTACTTTTTGATGTGGTTCTATCAAAATTATGCATTAAAATATTACTAATCTTTCAAAAGCACATCAAGATGACCCACTCAAGAAGTTCCTATTTTAAGGAGTTGTTATTTAATTTTGCTGTGAATACTCTTTTCATTTTCCTCTTGCAACCCTTCACTAAAACCTTTATTTAACTAGTGTCTGTTCTCACAGATTACCACCAAAAATAATTTCTTCTGTCACCAGTAGTTTTTTTTTTCTAATGATATTTTCTCCTAGAAAGAGAAAGCAATGTTCTTTTTTAAGTTAACTAAATGTATCAAATTTCATATTTCAGAAGAATTACCTTTCCATGCTATCCCTCCCAAAACCTTTAGTAATTGATGGCCCTTGATGCTTATGAACACAATATGTCAAATACAATCATCCAGTTTATTCTAAACCTTCATTTACTCGGTGGTTGAAAAAGCATGCAGGTGTTTTTCAATTAATGAATCACTGGACTACAAGGAGCTACATCTGAATCTGACAACTTTATTTCACCAAGACATATAATTTAAGTTGGGTGCAGTAGCCAGATTGGTCTGTGGTCATCTTCCTTGGGATGGGAATAAGCATATCAAGAGAAGAATTAACATGGAATTTAAATGGCTAGATGAGTAGCAAACACTACTAGATATACATTAAGATATTTTCTCCTCCTCTTATAATAGCATATATCCTTTTGAAATGGGGCTTCGTAAAAAGGAACTGTATTTTTCTGGTTCTTCTTGAAGCTATGTGTAAATTTATGATTAATTTTTCATAAGAAGAGCAAATGTGAGCAACAACTATTTAATTTTTTAGAAGAAAAAGTGCCTGATCCACTCCTTCTCCTTTTTTTGTACTTTGGAATGTTCATAACTAGATATAATTCCAGGAGCCACTTATTGAAGTTGGTAAGTTTGACATAGTCAGAGACTTCACCTATGAAAAACAGGACTCTTTTGGACCTAGCAAAAACACTAGTCAAAGGAAATAAAACAACTATCTCTTAGTCTTATGGGGTTAACAGTTGTATTTAAAAAATTAGGAGTTAAAAGTACACCAGTCCTCAAGAATATGGGAGTGAATAACATACCAGGAGATAAAAACCTGGGAAAGTCAGATCAGCCTCTGGAGACTATGGAGTTAGCGTAATAGTCCAGCTCAGGACAAAGCTAGATCTGCACTATTTTGAAAATATTAATAGCAGATTAATAATTATAAAAAAATTTTCAACATTTCTAGCAATTAGAGAAATGCATATTAAGTCTACACTGATAGTTAACCTTACTCCAGTCATAATATTAATTATCACAAATACAAGTAATAATAAATTTTGGCAAGGATATGAAAAAAAAGGCACACTCACACATTGATGGTGGGACTGCAAATGGGTGCAACCACTCTGGAAAGAAGTATGGAAATTTATAAGAAAACTTGCAATGCAACCACCCTCAGCTTATACACAAAGGACTTAAAATCAACACACTACAGTGACGCAGTCACATCAATGTTTATAGCAGCACAATTTACATTAGCTCAGCTATGGAAACAACTAGGTGCCCTTGACCAGATGAATGGATAAAGAAACTGTGTTGCGTATAAACAATGGAATATTACTCAGCCATAAAGAAGAATGAAATTATGGAATTTACTGGTAAATTGATGGAACTATATACTATCATGCTGTGTGAAATAATCCAATCCCCCAAACAAAAGGCTGAAAGTTCTCTCTGATATGAAGATACTAACAAAAAATAAGGCAGGGAGAGGGAAGAACAGACATAATTTAGATTAGACAAAGGGGGATAAAGCAAAGGGATGGTGATGAGAATAGGTAAGACAGTAAATGAAATGGACATGATCTTTCTATGTTCAAATATAAATACATGACTGGTGTATCTCTGCATCATGTACAACCACAAGAATGGGAAGTTACACTCCATGTATATATATTATGCCAAAATATATTCTACTTTCATTTGTAACTAAGAGAAAAACAAATAAAAATGAAATTAAAAAATATTAATAGCAATGATTTTCCCAGATAATAAGTGAACCTCTAGGTGGTGAGGGGCAAACAATTGTGCAGCATAGTCATTTAATTATTCAAGAGTTATCTTTACCTTATTTGCATAGTAAAATGCACACCATAGCAGAAAATCTAAGATGGAGACTTAAGGTAGAAATGAGACATTAAATATGGGGACACATGAAGAGGCATGATGAAGAAGGATGCAGAAACACTGAAGTTCCATCACTACAGGTGATGACATTAAGAGACATGCACATATATCTATATGCATATAGATATTTTTTTTTTAAAATGATATGAATCAATACTCACATGGAGGTTTAGGAAAAATTTTGTTCACCATGGAACTTAATTGGCTTTTACATTTTTCATGGCAGAGGGTAGAAACAATGTAAGCAGGCACATTTAAAGCTTCAACTCATACATAGTATCTATTCAAATTCCAAAACAAAGCATATGAGAACTGCCATTCAGAGACACAGAAAGTCACATGACTAAGGGTCAGAATGCACAATAATCCCATATGGGAGAAAGTGGATATCTGGGAATAGAAATACAATCTATCAAAGACAGCTACTCATGTCCTATAATTGAGAAGATATAGCACACTCTGTTTCTGTTTACCTTCAGAGATCATATGTACTGGTCATTAAATAGAGAAAACACTTTGCCTGTGGACTTCCCAAGCTAATGAGATTACCATGGAACCTCAATCATGAAGGATGACTCTTGATCTCTGGAGTCATTACTGGTGAGATGAAGATAGTTGGGTGATCTCCATGTTCATTTCCTCCAATGTGTTTTGGTCCTTCACAATATCCTAGAAATTCAAATTTGTGTTTAGTTTCTTATTTTAAAAAAAGATGGTTTCGTTTAATGTTCGTAGCCAGCTACCAATGACCTTATTATGAATTACAATGCATCATGGGCCTTTCAGAAGCACTTTCAGATCTTTTAAGACTTCTGATGTTGAAGATTATTTTTCTTGCCATTTCTGAGCATTTTGGGGTACCAAAATGGGGAATATCCTTGGCTTAATGTTATAACTGTACCTAGCAATAGAGATATATGTGCAATAGGCATGTTTATTTTTAAAACCTAATACCCAGGCTTTGTCAAGTTAGAGTATAAGATGGCTTCAGATTCTTATTAACTCAGAAGAAGTGAAAGGTCAGAGACAGTTTTTTGGATTTCATTGTAGACTGAATCATAAGGAACACTGAGGCTTCGTGTAATTTTATTATTAAGATACCATGCTCCCTATGTAAAAATTTGTCAGAAAAATTAAATTTCAACACTAGTAAACTCAAAAGCTTCAGGAAATAGCTAGGAAAACCCTTATAACTAACCAATTTAAAAAGACCAAGAGGTTTTATCTGTTTTGTTCACATATAACCTGATCTTAGAACTTGAGCCAGTAGAAGACACTCTATATATGGATACAGAATGAAGGAGGACATAGAAGTTGGGAGAAAGTTGGGGAGGAATGAAAGCACTCTCATTGGGCACCCAGGGCAATGTGGGAGACCACAATGTGTGGATCCTGTTTGCAATCATATCTTAGTATTTCTGGCTTAATATTTTCAAAGTACTCCTGCTCTTTTTCATCATGTGCCTTGGTTTAATTAATTTCTGTTCTTTCCTGACTTTTTTTCTTTGCATTACATATTCAGTTACATAAATATAGAATCTCGTTGGTTGTTAACTCCTGAAGTAATTGAATACTATCAATTCCCTTGGCAAGCTTACTGAGGCTTACCTGATATTGTTCTAGGAATGTCCTAGTTTCCTACTGTGTAGAAAATAGTATGATTTTCTTATACTTTCTTTATAAAGCAATTATATAAGAGTATGTGTTCTCTCCCTGTGGTTGTGCAAACTTCTTTGTTGTTTCTAATGGGGAAACAATGGGATCCAAACTGCCTTCTTGCTTTGTTCCACATGATTGTGCTCATTATTTATTTGCAGGAAGCTTACATGACAAGGGACCTTTTCAGAAACTGTCCCTTGTCTGTTTTGAACAACTGAAAAGAAGAAATGAAAAGGTACAGAGTATATGTAGCTAAACTTGTGTTATTTATGTTAAGATATTTTATAGATGATGTGTAAAATATTATAAGTCAAAATCTTGTCATAGTCAATGATATTATTCCAGAAAACTTGAACTGAAAAAGTGTAAGTAAGACCCAGAATATAATGGGGGAGGATCTAATGAGTTTTATTATTACCATTCTGCAATTTGAAGGCTGATGCTCATTTTTAATAATTTTTTCTAATCTAAAGGAGAAACTGTCCTTCTGATAGTCACATAGGAAGTAACTAAAGTGAGAAACATCATTACATGTTTAGTTAGCCTAAGACACTCTTAGACTTGATTATTCTCCGTGCTAAATGCAGAACTTACCTAGAGGTTTAACCATTATTCCAGGTGATAATTCAGAGTCCCAGTATGTTTTTTTATGAGCAGCACCTATTGAATGGTGTCTGCACATTGCAATTTTTCTATGAAATGCACATAGCATCTCATGGATCTAGCATTTGGGTTCACTGATTTTTTCCTTGGATTTAGATTTTTTTCCAGGTCTTTCTTGTGTAACATACTCAGGGGACAAGGAGGAAAGAGCCCATTTTCAGCAAGATGTAAAACAGAAGTCACACTTTCATGTGCTGCTATCTATGCGATATTCATTTGTTTCTCTATAGCAAAAGTTATTAATCTGTTTCCTTAGATGTTGTAGAATTCACTAAAATAATATTTAAATTTTTTGAGAGAACATATTTTTCTAGCAGGACAGTCTACTTCAACACAGTCTCAAAGAGGGACTGTGACCAAAGTAAAGGATTATTGTGCTTCAAGTTAGCTAGATATATTTCCTTCTCTTTCCTGGTAAATCAAGGGGGAAGCTTTCTATTAAACTGGCACTTTAGTGGCATCTTTGTTGATGAACAGAAGGTGGCAGGCAGGCAGGGGTGTGGGTTTCATGTAAAGAGACATCGTGTCTGATAACTAGAGGATAGAAATGGAGGATGCTTAATTACAGACTCATTTTATATTCTTCTTTAAGCTAAGACTGGGTAACATTAAGAACTTCCACTTAACCATAACTCCCTTCTGTTTGTATGATAGTGTTACTTATAGAATTCATGCTTAAAACATTTTTTCACTTAGTACAAAAGCTAAAAACTTAGATCCTGTGATTTATGAAAGTAAATAAGAACTAAAGAACTAGCTTGTTAATATTGGAATTTATCAATACCTCTCTTTTTCTTTTACATTTTTTTAAAGATTTTGTGGTACTAGGGATTGAACCCAGGGTGCATAGCCACAGAACCACATCCCAGCAATTTTTGTATTTTATTTTAATGTAGTATTTCACTAAGTTGCTTAGGGCCTCACTAAATTGCTGAAATTGGCTTTGACCCTGCCATTTTTCTGCCTCAGTCTCGCGAAGCTGTTGGGATTTCAGGTATGCACTACAACACCCAGCAATGCCACTTTTTAAATGTGTCTTCCTAAAATTTTCAGGTTTGCTTGAAAGATGCACCATTTCTAATGTTATGAGTATGTTGTACTCTGTCAGAATCTGTAGTGGATATGTTGAAGTCTTGTCTTACATTTTTTTGGTACTTGCCACTTTCCTGATGTATCTGGTCTGTCTTCTTTTGGTCCTGTTTGTGCATAAGCAGGCATGATGGGAATTCAGTGTTCTAACGTTTATTCATTAGCCATCTGTCCTTGGGTTAGTTAATTTCCATGAACTTCAGTGTTTTCCTCTGCCAATGAGGATAATTCTCCCATTAAAGAAAGATAATTACCTTTCTAACTTTGGATGACTGTTGTGAGAACTGAGATCAAATCTGCATACTTGGTGTTTAGTTGACTCCTAGATTTTTAATTTTGTTTTGTTTTTGTTTCATTTTGGTACTAGGGATTGAACCCAGGAATTCTCTACCACTGAGCTACATCTTCAATCCTCTTTATTTTATTTTAAAAATTTGAGACAGTATCTCTCTAAGTTGCCAAGTATGGCCTTGAATTTGTAATCTCCTATCTCAGCTCCCATAGTCTCTGGGGTTATAGGTGGGTGCCACTACATTCTGTCTAGACACAAGCTTTATTACATTGTAACTTGCATAGACACCTTTCAGGACTGTTGTTTTGCAATTTTACTGTAATATAGCAGCCTTTTCCTGGGAATAACAAAGTAGCAAGCATTGCTATAAAATTAACATTTTTAAAAGGAAGTTTGAATTATCCTTCCAATTAAAATATTTAAACTATATTTTGGTACTGGGGATTGAACTCATGGAAATTTTACCACTGAGTTGCAAGCCCACCCCTTTTCATTGTTTATGTTGAGGCAGTCTCACTAAGTTGTTCAGGCTGGCCTTGAATTTCTAATCCTCCAGCCTCCCAAGTATTTGTCATTATAGGTGTATGTAAACCATCGTATTCTGTATTCATCTTTTTTTTTTTAATATTTTTTAGCTGTAGAAGGACACAATACTTTTATTTTATTTATTTATTTTTTGTGGTGCTGAGGATTGAACTCAGTGCCTCACATGTGATAGGCAAATGTTCTGCCAATGAGCCACAAACCCAGCCTCACTGTATGTATTATTAGTATTCAGAAGTTTTTGTTCTCAAAGTGCCTTTTCAATATTTGAAAAATTATTTTCCTCATCCAGATTGTTGTGGGTGGGTTTCTGTTTTACTCTAATTTTGACGTATTTAAGACTAGGTGCTAGATTTTATGATTTCATCCATATTTTTTTTACTTAATTTACTTTTAAATGAACATATGATATTACTTAAGAAAAATATATGCTTTTCCTCATTTTAACACTTTGTACTTCATTTCATTTTATGTCATGTCACATTAATTTAATGTCATTTTACTTTATGGTGCTGGACATTGAACCTAGGGCCTCCCACATGGTAGGCAACTACTCTACTACTTGGTTATTCCCCTAGCTGTTTCTAACATTATTATTATTATTATTTTTATTTCTGGGGAATGGGTACTATGGATTGAACTCAGGGGTAAAACACCAGTCTTCTTTTGTATTTTTGTATTTTTGTGAGTCAGGGTCTCACTGATTTGCTTAGCATCTCACTTTTGTAAGGCTGGCATTGAACTCAAAATTCTCATGCCTCAATGTCCAGAGCTGCTGGAATTAGACATGGTCCTCAATGCCCAGCCTTTTATTATTTTTTTAAAAAATATTTATTTATTTACTTTTTAGGTGTAGATGAACACAACACAATGCCTTTTTTTTTTAATGTGGGCTGAGGATTGAACCTGGGTTCCATCTGTGCCAGGTGAGTTCTCTACTGCTGAGCCACAATCCCAGCCCAGCTTTTTATTCTTAATATCCAACTTAACTCTCTTGAAGTCACTTTAGGGAAAGGAAATACTGTGAGAGTTACTGGTATTACCAGGACAGTACATCATTGAGCTACCCCATGAGGCATAAGATGCATAAAAATATCCATGATATAAGTTAATATATGGAAAGTCTCAAAAAATAATTAAACCTGGATACAAATGTTGTTGTGTACTTTACATAAATTATCCCATTTAAGTTTCATGAAAATGTGAGTAGGCAGGTATTATCATTCATTTTACAAGTGAGGAAACTAACAGATTAGGTATCTCAGTAAGGCAGAGCAGACATTTGAGCAGACCCAGCCCTTGGTTCTATGGATCTTGTTTTCAAGAGAGATTCTCTAAGTATCTAGAAGCACTGGAATGTCACCTTTTTCAGCAAAAATACATTTTTATATCTCAATCTGTTCTGAAGAAATTTATGGGTGGATATTAAAATGATAGTAATGAAGGGACATTTATAATTTTGACTCATGGTAAGAATACGTGTATTCTTTCAGTATGCTTGTTAAGGTTATACTTTTTCATTAGTATATTGTACATTCAGAAAATAGAGGGGAAATGTGATACAAATCTATGAACTAAAGAGATATATGAGAGACATTTAAAACTGCATGTTACCACTATGAAAAAAATAAGAATATTGGACAAGAGACAATAGACTTGTGAAATCACTGAATCAAGAGGATCAGGAGTTCCCTTGTTGGACTCTCCATTTTGAAT
Organism: Callospermophilus lateralis; assembly: GCF_048772815.1. NCBI lineage: Eukaryota > Metazoa > Chordata > Mammalia > Rodentia > Sciuridae > Callospermophilus > Callospermophilus lateralis. Next base: position 683,031 of record NW_027513563.1, read on the forward strand.
TGGAATTCCCTGTACCTCTTTCTCTCCAGAAAACACTTTTAAATTTCTTTTGATGAGTGATTCAATCAACTTTTATTCATAGAACCCAAATCCACCTCACTTAGCCTTTTTCAGTGCAAATAAGCATTTTTTACATGTTTGTGTATGTACAAACCTGGGTCTAGTCCTTCCAAAGAAATAGGACCTAAACTGTTTTCAATGGCACTATACTATAGACATGCATGACTTTATGTCATAACTATAGTTCAAACTCATTGGGACCCTATCTTCTAGTAATACTTAAATGCATCCTCTACTTATGCTTCTCAGTTCTCTTCTTAGACTTCCTGCCCTATCTTTAGGTTTCCAGATCACTCTTCACATGCACTATTCTCATTGGATAAATAGATGAAGTTACAGAAGATAATGCGAAGTGAAGTTAGCCAATCCAAAAAACAAAACAAATTTAGAAATTTTTCAGAATTTGACTATAGGCACAACTTTTCCCCTGAATTTTCTCTGTAGTCTCAGACTAAGAAGCTTTCCTGTTTGTAGGACAGCCTCTACAAAGATGTTTCTTTTAATTTTTCAATAACTGTCTTTTCTTACTCACTAGTTGGCTTGACACATATAATTTTACACGTACAAAAGTAATGTAGTGGTATTCCATAATGTTTACAAATAAATTTAAAAGTTAAAAAGGTTATAACTTCCACTTTATTATCTTTTTTCATGATTTTTACATTGTAAAAGAAGATATTCTTTTTAGTTATTATGTATTTTTGTACCATAGTATTTCTCAATTTATTGTCTATTATATTTATTTAGTTATTTAAGGGTGTTTTTGGTATTTAAAGTAATGCACCTAGAATATTAACAAATGTGGTTTTTTATATTTTGGATTCTTTCTTTTTTATTCATATATGACAGCAGAATATATTACAATTTTGATTACACATATAGAGGACAATTTTTCATATCTGTGGCTGTATACATAGTATATTCACACCAATTCATGTCTCCATATCTGTACTTTGAATAATAATGATCATCAAATCCCATCATCATTAATAACCCCATGCCCTCCCTCTTCCTCTCCAACCCCTCTGCCCTATCTACAATTTGTCTATTAATCCCATGCTCCCTTGCCCTATCCCACTATGAATCAGCCTCCTTATATCAAAGATAACATTCAGAATTTGGTTTTTTGGATTGGCTAACTTCACTTAGCATTATCTTTTGTAACTCCATCCACTTACCTGCAATTGCCATGATTTATTCTCTTTTATTGCTTAGTAATATTCCATTGTGTATATATGCCACATTTTCTTTATCCATTCATCTATTAAAGGGCATCTAGCTTAGTCCCAGAGTTTGGCTATAGTGAAATGTGCTGCTATAGATATTGATGTGGCTGTGTCCCTGTAATATGATGTTTTTTTTTTTTTTTTTTTTTTTGTCTTTTTGGTATAGACCAAGGAGAGGATAGCTTGGTCAAATCGTGATTTCCCATTTTTCCAAAAAATCTCCATACTGCTTTCAATACTGTCTGCACCAATTTGTAGTCCCACCAGCAGTGTGTAAATGTATTTTTCCCCCACATCCTCACCAGCACTTATTGTTGTTTGTCTTCATAATAGCTGCCATTCTGACTGAAGTGAGATATCTTAGAGTAGTTTTTATTTGTTAGAGATGATGAATTTTTTTATATATTTATGGATTGATTGTATATTCTTTTCTGATTAGTGACTGTTCAGTCCTTGGCCTATTTATTGATTTGGTTATTTTGGTTTTTTGGTGCTTGAATTTTACAGTTTTTTATATACCATTGAGATTAGTGCTCTCTCTGATATGTGAGGAGTAAAAAATTTGCTACCAGAATGTGGGCTCTCTATACACCTCACATATTGTTTTTCTGTTTGTGTGTTTGTTTGGTGAGAAAGAGAATTTTTAGTTGAATCCATCCCATTTATTGATTCTTGGTTTTAATTATTTCTTAATGGTTTCTCAGACCTTCATGTGTTGTAGAATTTAGAAGGTGTGAGTAAGAATACTGTGAAGTGAAGTTTGTAGTTCAGGTAGAAAATGACCAGTGGCAGCAGCAGGTTGCTTTCCTCACCTAATTTTCCGTCACAGAATGTGTTGTGTCCTAGATAAATTTAGCAACTGCTTCCTGTCCATTGTGAACTGTCACTATGGTCAGAGCCATGAATTTTGATTGGGTTGAGCAGGAATTGTTTTGAGAAGACAGAATTTCCACAGATTTAAATGTGGACTTTTATAAGAGAGAACAGCTTGCTCTCTCTTTTGTGTGCATAATGGCTTTCTAGAATTCAGCCCTGGTGGCAATATTTAATCTTTTTGTAAATGTGGCCAATAGTGTTTTAAGGTACACCATTAAATTCTGAGATCACTGTGGTTCCAGATGTAGTGTGATTTCAGGGCAGGAATCAGAGAAATAGATCTGGAATCAAGGTTGAGGCCTTAGATATCTGAAAAAATACACAGTGAAGTATGTTTCTGAGCCTTATTTTCTGTGGGCCAAGTATGAAAGATAACCAGACCAGGTTGAATGTAAATAATGCTAAATTTCTTATAATAAAATTTTGGCTTACCAGTTACAATAAGGTAAAAGCTTCTCATACATGGGATCTATACAACAATCATATCCCAAAATTATTAAATTTTTTTGATATTACCTAAAATTCATGAATAACTAAGTTTATAAAAACATATGGCTAAACACAAGCTATGGGAACATAGTACACTCTCAAATATATAAATACATTTTTCCAATTTAATTCTACATGGACCATGATAAAATATGTTATATGGACAATATTGATGTCCCCAAACATGACTTAATGGCAGGATTTAAGCAAGAGACTACTAGTGGATATAGTATGACTAAAGAAGAGGAAAAATTTATATGTAATCAGTTTGAGTAAATTGCAGTAAGAGAATAAACCATTTTGAGCAAGGACAACCTTTGAATGAAAAAAGAGTCATAAATAGAGTTAGCAATGATTATTAAATCTCATTTGTATGATGTGTGATACACTCTGAAATATTTCTGCAGGTTTTAACTTAGTCAAATTGGAAAAAATATCCAGAAAGTTAAAAAAAAGAAATAAAAGAAATGTATTCTTCCTCTTCTTTTTGAAAGTATTGCTCCTCTGGTTTTAGAAGCAAATAAAGTAATAGAGAGAGGTATATTGAGCTGGCTAAGGTCACTTTACTAGTTACAGAAACTATCAAAAAATAGAACCTAGGTTTCCAAAATCTCAGTAAAATTTATTTCAGCCTTGCTGGCTGCACAGGAAATTTTTGCTGAACAAAGAAATTTTTCTGTTATGTTCAATTTAAAGAACATTGCTGTTTATTGCAAGTCTTTTCCATTAATAACAATGATGTCAGTTTCTTTGTTGTTGGCCAAAATATTACATGATCACCAAGGACATCTGGTTCATCCTCCATCTATCCTGCCACAACATCCCCCCCAGTCAAGATCATATTAATCTTTTGGCTGCTCCATAAAAACACTTTCTTCTATTAATCTTAAGATCAAACATATACTTCAGAGAAAAATATGATGCATGTTACAACTTAGTTTTACTCAGAAAAATATAATTTTTTTTCATAAAGGATATATTCCAAATGCTTTATCTTTGGAGTGCATTATAAAAATAAAATGTAATTATAATGTGTATTGTGACCTTAAAATAACCTTAAAATAATTTTAAAAAATAGGTCATGTTTATTTTCAATACAATTTTTAAAATACCAAACATCCAAATCAAATTGCACAGCAATCAGCGCTAGAGGAAACAAGAGAAAAACAGCTTTAGTTTAGTTTCTCATCAAAGCCTTTCAATACCTGCTGTTGATTACTTGTGGGTTCCACTTATAATTTAAAGACAATTGATTTTCTCATATAAAGTTGGTGAAATGGATGACAAAATTTCTTGCATTTTCTTCCTGGGCAATTCCTCCTACTTTGAACAAATGAACCCCAAATAAAAATATTTTTACTTTACATTCTAATTATGTTAGTTCTTAATGTGTCTAGCACCTGCCCACATATTTGCACAAACACATATAATTTGCTTTCTTCTGGATGAGTATTTCAAGCCCAAAGAGGTATGATGTGAATCAAAAGAGCTGTTTTGCATTCAAATACAAACGTGTGTTTGTATTTGAACATGTTTCATCTTTTGAAGATCTTCATATCTCTTTCTACACTGGTATTATAATTGATTTTGACTTATGTTAATAAAAGTAGCTCAAAGAGTAAATACATAATTTACAGTCCTTTGACTAGTACAAATACACATAACTTGTACTCTAGTTGAAGACTCAAACTGCTGCTGGCAAAAACTAAATTTGTTTAATGATCAGCCTCTTTATTTATGGTTTTCTAACAGTTTTGATCAAGTCAATTCAAACCACTTCTAATTAATGGGTGCCATCAAGATCTAGCCATAAATGCCACTTTGCTCTATAATCAGTAGCAAGGGCACAGTGCATCACATTATATATCAGAATATTCACATAGAGTCTTTGCTATAATTTAAGAAGTCACCATTCCTTTTACTTACTGAGAAAAATCACTCCACATATTTCAGTTTCAATGTAAATGGCAAGAAACTAGTCTAAGTACCATGGAGAATATAAAAGATACAAAATATGTCATCTGATCAAAAAAAATTATGAGATTTATAAAAACTGAGCGCTTTACCATCTGATCTTCAAAAGGTCTTTTAAAATGTAATCATAGATGTCCTACTCATTATCATAAATGAGAGGGCTGAGACTTAAAGACATTTAATCACTCACTAAAGTAATAATAATAATAGTAAATGCAAAACAGATCTTTTTTCCAAATCTTTTTTTTTTTTTTTTAGAATTCCTGGTAATGCACTGCAGTGTCTCACCAGAAATTATTTTGAGAAATAAGACACAGAATTTGTTCTAGTCTGTGTTATAATTTTATACAAAAATACCTGAGGCAGGCCAATGCATAAATAGGAAAAAATGCATAAAAATGTTATCTGAGTATATAGTTATGAAGATTTAAGAACACTTTACCAGCATCTTCTCAGCTTCTGTGAGGGCCCCTTCACCTGCATCACACATGAGAAGGCATGATGGTGACAGCCAATTCAAGAGGGAGAGAGAACACAAAGAGACAGGAAGCAGACAAATTGGGGACAAGTCTTGTTATTTTTGTAGCAACATGCTTTAATAAAAATTAACTTGAGTACCATGAGAGCTACATTAGTCCTTTCCAAGGAATTTTCCCAAATGATCTAACCACCATCTACTAGTGAACTCTTTATAAGTTCCACTATTTACAAACTCTTGTACAATGAAAACCAAGCTCCAAACACAATTTGAACAACATATTCAAATCATAATGGAAGTAATATGATAGAGACACATGGTACAAATGAGACATAATGCTATTACTTAGTGGTCATGAAGAAACTAGATACTTCAATAAAAATGCTTTAGAACCTGAAAAATATTTTAGTGGAGATTTTTTTTAAAGATCATAGGGGATTTAATTAAACTACTTTGTAGAGGATGGATGGATTTGAATAGGACAAGAATAATGGGCAAGTTGTATGAAAACATGTAAATAGTCAGTGCAAAAACTCAAAGTATATTTAGAAAATCATACCTAGGTACATAAAAAAAAAATGCTTGTTTTTTTTTGAATATGCTCTATGGAGACCTCAAAAGTGTCCTGGTTAAAATCTGGTGACCCTCATAATGAGCAAATATTCATATGAAAGATGAAGTGGACATCATTTCCAATAGCTTCCTACTCAGAATATCTGCTTTTAATGGTTACATGATTGTTAGTGATTCTCAGTATTAGTTGTCTTTAAATTTCAGTTTCTGTTTTTAGATCAGTATATAGCTAACACATCATCTCTTTGCCAGATCAATAAGTTTTTGGAATTCTTTATATATTAATCTATAAAGTATCACATATATGTTTGCTTCTAGATTGTCATGGATACCTTACAGTTTATTCTGAAGTTTGTGAGAGGATCAACAAGCATAAAACATTGCTATGGGAAATTAGCCAGGTTGTAGATGGGAAGAAAGTAGAGAAAAAATGCCAAAGTCTCCATCTATAATAAGATACGCTGATTCAACAAATGATATTTTAATGAGGTCTAGTTTGGGTGTATGGAAGCAACATTACATATAGACTATAAAATAAAGATTAGCAAATATTGTGTTACAGATTCCTTGAGCACATTCAGACTTATCTTAGTAATTCGTACATTTGGAAACTACTGTTACAGGGAAACAAACCTAATTTTTTCAATAAACATGAAATAGCTTTTTAGTACAGTATAACAGAAAATTTGTGGAATTATCTACTAAATGCCAATATTTCCAATTGAAATCTCAAACCACAAAAAATTAACCTTACATATTTTAACATCATAGGGGTAATTAAGTCAAAATATAATTTATATGTCATTGCATTTAAAGGGTGAAATAAAAACCAGAAACAACAGATTATAGTCAAAATTATTATTAGATTATTTAAAATACCAGTGCACAATTTATCTTTTCTTCATTAAATTTCCATTTAATGGAACCCCCATTTGATGTAGCTCTCCCTATCCTTGGTCTATACCTAAAGGACTTAAAAACAGCTTACTACACAGACACAGCCACACCAATGTTTATAGCGGCACAATTCATAATAGCTAAACTGTGGAACCAACTCAGATGCCCTTCATTAGATAAATGGATTTTAAAAAATGTTGCATGTATAAACAATAGAATATTACTCAGCAATAAAGGAGAATAAAATCATGGCATTTCCAGGTAAATGGATGGAATTAGAGAATATAATGCTAAGTTAGAAAATCCCATATAACCAAATGCTAATTGTTTTCTTTGATATAAGGAGGCTGATTCATAGTGGAATAGGGAGAGGGAGCATGAAAGGAATAGATGAATTCTAGATAGGGCAGAGGTGTTAGAGGGGAAGGTGGGTGCATGGTGTTAAAAATGATGTTGGAACATGATGATCATTATTATCCAAAGTACATGTATGAAGACATAAATCGGTGTGAAAATAATTTTTATCCAACCAGAGATATAAAAAATTGTTATCTATATGTGTAATAATAATTACAATGCATTTCACTGTCATGTATAAATTAAAAAAAAAAACATTTTAGCTGTTAGTATGATATCTGTCTTCAATTATCCAACATGATAAATAGTACTATTTTTTCTTATGCATTTCTGTAATACACCTCAAATATCTTTGCATCTGCATTTTCAACTTATTTGTAATTTCATTTAATACTCAAAAAGGATAAGTTAACACTAAAATTGGAATTAATTATTTTACAATTTCATGTTCATAGGCTACTAAAAATAACCAATAATCAACTTGAATTAAAAAAAACAAATTATTTACTATATTTATTATGAAGCTGTTTTGTTTTTTATTTGGAATGCCCTCCAAAAAACTTATGAGTTGAAGACTTTGTCCAATGAAACAATTTTCTGGGGGTGAGGATGTGGATTGTGAGGCTCTGACCTCATCAACGGTTTTATCCATTGCAGGTTCATCCATTGAGTATTCATAGCTAAATAAACTATTGGAAATGGTTGAAACTGTAGGAGGCATGTCAATGTTGAAGTTGGTGGGCCTTTGAGGGTACATCTTATATTTTTTGCTTTTTTGATGCTACAGAGTGAGTGGTTTTCCTGTGCCACATTCTTCTGACATGATGTTCTGCCTCAACTTAGAACAAAGAAATGCAGTTTTATGACCATGAACTATAACCTCTAAAATCAATAGCCAAAATAAATTTTTTCTCCTTTAACTAGTTTCTCTGTTATTTTTACACAGTGACATGGCTTTGAATAGCTAATACTCTGTTCATTTTGGAAAGATTTGAATTAAGCATTATGAAACCTGAAATTACCTAGAATTTTTAAAATGAACTTTTTCATCAAGGAAAAGTTACTGAATTTTATGTGCTTCTATTTAATAATCATGTAATTGAAAAAGTACATCAAATTTTAATATAATATTCACTAAAATATACTCTATTAGTACACATATTTACTTATTTATTTGTTTATTTATATTTTTATACCAAGGGGCACTTGATTAAAGGTTTTAATCACAATACTTTTTGTAATACAGAGATATATACATACCAGAGAACAACATTAATCTGAAACAATGGGACATAATGACATTAAACAGGAGTATTGCAAGTTCAAAAGCAGCCTCAGCAACTCTGTGAGATCCTTTCTCAAAAATGGTTTCATCTGTTTCACTGAAACAGCTTGGTGGAAGTGCACCCCTGGGTTCAATCTCCAGTGTTAGAAAGTAATGAATTAAAAATAAATGAAAAAATAAAAAATTAGTTGAACATGTATGTTTTCAAGATAAGGTATTAAAGGTTGTTTTTTTATTTAGGTGGAACAAACAAAAGGATAATGTTATATCATACTAATCATATTATTATACAACTCATAAGATTTATTTTGGTAATGTTTAAATTACTGAAAATTTGGAATACTAGTTTAATTATTTATATTTCTGTGTGTTAATAACTAGTTGACAACTAGTTGTATCTAGTGCATTGTGGGCATGGTTTGGCCACTATTCTTTGAAAATATCAATAATTTAATCATAAATATGGCTAAAGAATCCTAATCTGGAGGCTTAATGAGGCTGGGTGTGAGTGGCAAATACTGAAGTATGAAAATAATAACAAGGACTTTGGAAAATGATTTTTCCTCTCTCTTTCTCTGATTGATATGAGAATCTATCTATATATGTACCCATTTATTTTGAAACATGTTTTATTGGAGATTGAAAAGGCAATTTTATATTTTAGCTTTTTATATGACAAAGGAGAAAACAGTCAACGTGTCCTCTATGAAGGACCCAAATATGTGTGTTCTCTCAAGTCAAGTAATCAAGATTTGAACCATTTGCTCTATGGGGACTGAGGCAACTTACTTATTTTTATTTTCTGTTCCTTTTCTAAAAGGTAGTAGTAAATATAGCAGCTGGTTTACAGTATTTTCCATTAGTTTTAAATAAATTATGTGGAGACAGCTGACATATAGACAGTGCCCAACAAAAATAGCAGTGACTCTTGCCACTGTCATCCATCTTGTGGTCCTTTTTCATCATATTACAACAGTGATGTAGGATCAAAGATTTAATCCCTCAGACTATCATTGAATCTCTATGATCTAAATTGTGACAGCTAATCTTTCTGGGTTTGGTTTGTTATAAATCAGTTGGTGATGAATGTTTGGTTCCTTTCCTGAACATGTTTGAAAAATTTTATGCATTGTTCATACACTGTTGGGTGACATTCTTGGAACACATCCAACTGCAGCTATTTGAAATATTATTACTGACAGCCTTCCAAATTTTCTTCATGACGCCTATCTTCTGTAGCTTTTTCTATTATTTTAATTTACATCAGAATTTTCTTTCTAAAAATGAATTTACTCTTGTCACATTACTTCAGATGTACCTTTAGGATAAAAATTCCACAAAAAACTAACATAAATATAATGAATTCCTTTTGTTATTCAATAAGCTATAAAATATATAACATTTTATATTATATAACATATTATTGAAATTCTCTAATTTAGTCCTTCAAGTGATTCTTCAGTATAGGTGATTGTTTTCCCAATTTTAACTGCTGAAGAGACTAGCAGAAGTAAGATGAATCATGTTCTAGTGGCACCATCTTCTATTTTATATTGAGACTTAATGATGAATCTGTGAGTGATTTTCTCCTCTTTGAAACTTAGAAATTAGCATGCTTTTATGCACTGAAAATAAATACTAAAAATTAAAGAAATGTCATTTTACACATCTTTGTTAAGGGAATATTATACTAAAAATCATAAATATCAGCAGTCAGATATAAGGTAAAAAAATTCTTTTTAATATCTGCATCAGTATTCTGGAAATAATTTAAAAAAGTGATCTAAGGTATTTGGAAAGAAAACTACAACACTTCACTGAAATAAATAGCACTGTTCTTGTTTGGGGAAAAATAAACAATCAGGATATTTTGATTTAAAAAATAAGTTATAAAGTTAAGCTATAAAGGATAATACTTAAATAGTTTAAATTTAACAAAAACATTTGTACAGGATGCTTAAGTATGATCAAGTATAACTAATCATAATAGAGATACATGGAAAATAAAAGTAAATAGTTCTACAAAATATTTAACTGTATCATGATACTATAGTAAAAGATTATAGTGTGGACACAAGGTTGCAGATCTATTATATGAGAATAACAATGGAGAACTAGAAAATTTCTAATTCTTTAGAAAACGAATCTGATAAATTAATTGTAGAACTTGAAATTTTATACTATTTATTCTATATCTAGAAATCTTGCCAGAAGTTACAGAAAAATTGTGTGAAATTTCATGGATGATCACATGCATTGTAAGTTAAACAGTAGAACACATTGCATGTTCATGTTCTTACAGGTGTGACATTAAGCACCTTGCAGCAGAGGAACAAGCTACAGGTAAATTCTTCTCTTTGACATTATCACCTGTATCTTTAGTAGAACTGCATGAACATCTCAAAAAAGTTTAGAATCAATGAACCATTAATGAAGGCTGACAGTCATTTTTATGTAATTTTTCATCTGCCATCTTTAAAAATGTAATTAATATATAATTTTCCTACAATAAATATAACATTAGCATTTCAACTATTTTGGAGAAATATGATTCCTGTCTCATCACAGTGAAAAGTTTAATAAACTTTGTATATCCTTAAAACATTTATTATAAATATTTTGCTAATTCATTATTAATAAGAAATCAGTCTAGTTTTTATTTTTCCCTAAAAATGGCATTTTAAACAAAAATTGCATATTTATACCTATTTCCATTTTATTTTCAGATGTGTATCTATAAGAAAAGCAGTCCTTTTTTTGAAAAATTAAAAAAAATAATTTTTGGTTAGCTACAAAGTGTGTTATGCAATTTTCAAAGAACACTGCAAAGTATGTGTATATATATATATATATATATATATATATATATATATATATATATATATATATACACAACATAAAGCAATGTTTTGTTGTTTTAGGTCAGAAGTATTTGGGGAGTTCTTTCAGATTTTTGTTACACTAAATTCTCAACCAGCAAGCTAAAATGGATATATTTCTATCAATACAACTTAAATTAATAGAAATAAAGAAAACTATGGTTTTTAAATTAATTTAACAACTACCTGTTGTTTTAAGAATAGTGAGGTACTAAAATTAGAATTCAAATTCATATCTATATATGTTTTCGAATATTTGAGCTCTTTTCATTTTTGCATGAGTCCAAAATAACAATGAAAATACCTAAATCCACACCCTACAAGACCAAATTTTCACAATAACTAATTACATACCTATTCTTTCCCGATTCCATGGTAACTACTGGCAATGACTAAACGTGTTTCTAGTAGTAGTAGTAATAGTAGGTAAATGTTAATGTTTTTAAACACCAAAATTATTTTTTTTCAATTTATAATCTCTTTATGCTTTATTTGTTATTTCTGCCCACGTGTGATTAAGAGTTATGTGACAGAGGAGCCATTAATGGAACTATCTAATTTTCCTGGAAGTTACATAACAAAATATGATAAACAGTGTAGCTAACAACAGACATTTATTCTCTCAAAATTCTAGCAGTCAGAATCTGAAATCAAGTTGTGAGCAAGGCTGTGCTCCTTCTGAGACCCTAGATAAAATTCATCCTTTTCTCTACCTAGCTTTGGTGATAACTCTTAATCCTCCTCAATTTTTGTCAGGTTTTAGCTGCCTCACTCCAATCTTCTTCTGTACTCATAGGTCCTTCCCGTCCCATTATCTTGTTATATATAAGTCCTTCAAGCATATTGGTTAAGGGGCAACATTAATTCCCTCATTTTTACTGCGAGTGATAAAAACATAATGATTTTACAATCTTAGCCATTTTTTATAGACAGATTAATTTTGTTTAAAGTATAATTTAAAATAAACAACTTACAAGAGTAACAGGTTTATTGCATATTTTATTTTACAGTCCCAAGCACTATTAAGTATCCAATTTTGTAATGCCATATAAACATTCTTCATTTGGATATGTACATAGTTGTTTTGTATTAAAATATGCTGACATTTTAAATCTATATTTTTCAGTTAGGAATGAATTAATTTAAATAATACTTAAGAAAAATCAAATAGTAATTCCTTTAAAATAACATATTAGCCATTTTAAGTGTGTAATAGAGTAATATTAATAATTAACATTGTTGGAACAACCTAGGTGCTCTTCAACAGATGAATCAATAAAGAAAGTATGGTATATATACACAATGGAATATTACTCAGCCCCCAAAAGAATGAATATATGGCATTTGCTTGTTAATTGATAGAACTGAAGCTGTCTTTCTAAGTGATATAAACCAGTCTCAAAAAAAAACAAGGCCAAATGTTCTCTCTGAGGTGTGGATGCTAACCCATAATGAAGGAGGGAAAATATAGAAGTTCACTGAATTGGACAAAAGGGAATGAAAGGAGGGGTGGGAATAGAAAGACAGTAGAATGAATTGTAAATGATTTTTCAATGCACATATGAACACATGATCAGCATAAGCGCACATGAATGAGATAATAATTGTAATGATTTGCACTCCATATATGCATAATATGTTAAAATACATACTAGGGTCATGTGTATGTAGAAAACAAATTTTAAAAAGGAGAAATAATTTTATATGGGTTTTGTGTTCAAATTAAAATATTTTATGCTGTCAGTGATGAGAAATATAATAATGTTTTCTGATAAATAAAAAGAACCTGTATTTGCATATTTTTCTTTCCCAGAATGTTTGTTAGACAAAGGTGACAAAAACATGCACATGAGAAAAGACAGCCTATTCCACAAATCGTTCTGGAAAGACTGGAAATCTATATGCAACATAAGAAAATTAAACCCCTATCTCTCACCACACACCCAATGTGAATTAAGGACAGAGGAATTAAACCAAAATGGATCAAGGACATAGGAATAAAAACAAAGACTCTTCATTTAATAAAAGAAAAAGTTGACCCTAATCTTCATCATGTGGGATTAGACTCCAACTTTCTTAATAAGACTCATGTAGGACAAAAATTAAAATCAAGAAAATCTCAAACCAAAAAGTCTCTCCTCAGCAAAAGAAACAATCTGTGAGTTAAATAGAAGGCCTACATCTTGGGAGCAAATTTTTACCCCTCATATATCATATAGAGCACTAATCTCTAGGATATGTAACAAACTTATAAAGATAAGCATCAAAAACAAACAAACAAGCAAACAAAAGCAAATAACCCAATCAATAAATTTCCAAGGACCTGCACAGACATTTCTCAGAAGAGGATATAAAATCAGTCAACAAATATATGAAAAAAATGTTCATTATTTCTAGAAATTAGAGAAATGCAAATAAAAACTACTCAAAGATGTAATCTCACTCCAATCAGAATGGCAACTATTATGAAGACAAACAACGATAAGTTTGGTAAGGATGTGGGGAAAAAGGTACACTCATACATAGCTGGTGGGACTGCACATAGTGCAGCTGGTATGAAAAGCAGTGTGTAGATTACTTGGAAAACTGGGAAACCACCATTTGACCCAGCTATCCCTCTTCTTGGTCTATACCCAAAGGACTTACAAAAAAACATATTACAGGGAAAAAGCCACACCAGTGTTTATAGAAGCACAATTCACAATAGCTAAACTGTGGAGCCAACCTACATGCCCTTCAGTAGATCAATGAATAAAAAAAGTGGCATATATACACAATAAAATATTACTGAGCAATAAAAAATAAAATTATGACATTTTCAGGTAAATGGATGGAGTTGGAGAAGATAATTCTAAGTGAAGTTATCCAGTCCCTAAAAGACAAAACCTATACTTGGTTGTTTACAGGAAGCATGGGAGAAGTAGATGAACTCTACATAGGGCAGAGAGGTGGAAGGCAAAAGAGGGAGCAGGTGGTTATAAATGATGGTGGAATTTGACAGACATTATTATCCAAAGTACATGTATAAAGACATGAATTGGTGTGAACATACTATATATATATATATATATATATATATATATATATATATATATATATACAGAGATATGAAAAAATGTGCTGTATATGTGCAATAAAAATTGTAATGCATTTCACTGTCATGTATTAAAAAAAATAAGTGAAATTAAATTTAAAAAAAATTGAATGTAAGGACTCAAGATTTCATATGTAAACCTGTTCTCATACTAGCATTTTAAAAAATAACCTCTGATAGAAAAAGCTCAATGTCGCCCAAATACATGAAATTATAAGAAAAATCATGGCATTGGCATACCATGGAATACTATTTAGATTGAAACAACAACAAAAAAGGTTTCAGGAGTAATTCACAAACCTTTCAAACATTATTGCAAGTGACCGGTAGGTCATGAATTATTCAATGCTGTAAGACTTTAATGTAGAAGGTGGAATTGAGGATAGAAACTCATACAGACAGAAAATAGAATGGCATTTACCAGGAGCTGAGAAAAGGTGTCAGTGATATTTTGAAAAGAAGAAAAATCAATAGAATGGATGATGAAAATTTCACAATAGTTAAAATGTGCTTACTGCTTCTTAACTGCATTCTTAGAAAGCATCTAAAGGTTCAAACAAAAAAATAAGACCAAAATTTTAGTGGGTGGCAACTTAAATATTTATAATGTTTCAAAATTATATATATACAGACACACACTTACACACTCAAGTAAATAAATGATGTTGGTATTTAAAATAGAAAGAAAGAAAAGGATCAAAATGGTATATTTTCTATATTGTGCAGCTTATCATATCAAGAAGTACACCTTGACCTTTTCTATATATTAAGTGTAATATGCCCAGAGCAGAAGGACAAAACACTACAAGTTCTCATTTATTTGTAGAAAGCAATAAGTAAATATAGTAGAACAGGATGGAATAGTGATCACAAGAGACCAGGAAGAGTAGAAATAGACAGATTGAAAGAGTTCATTGAGGAGCACAAAGACAAAAATGGAGGAATCACTCCTGATACTTTTATGGCACAATTGGATAAATATTGTTGAAAATAACCTAAAATGTGTTTCAAAATATAATTTGCACCTGGCAGGTGGCACTTGCCTGTAATCCCACTGACTTCACGTACTGAAGCAGGAAGATCTTCAGTACAAAATCATCCTCAGTAACCCTGTCTTTAAGTAAAATAATAAAAAGGGCTGGAGTTGTGACTCAGTGGCTAAGTACAACTGAGTTCTAATCCCAGCCCCAATAAATAAATAAATAAGCAAACAAATAAATAAATTTGCAATACATAAAGATAATTAACGTTTAAAGAGATGAAAATACTTATTACTATAATTACTACCAGTTCTATATATATACTGAATTATCATAATGTACCCCATAAAATTAATATATAAAATGTATATTAAAGAATTTTCAGTAACTTTATAAACAGCTGTGAAAAACTTCTCTTAAATAAATAGAATTTCATCTGTCATGATTCTAAAGATGTCAACATATAAAGTATACAAAATACTTTCTGAAAATTTTAAAGCATTTTAGTGGATTGGGTTCAAATCTTTTTTTTTTTCCTTTTCTTTTTTTCCCACAAATTATACCCAGTCGTGATTAACCATTTAGCCAAACCCCCAATCCTTTATTTATTTATTTATTTATTTATTTATTTATTTATTTATTGAAACAGGGTCTCAGAAAGTTTTTTAGGTTCTTCCTATGTTGTTAGTGAATGGGCTCAATCTTTTGATTCTCCTGCCTCAGTCTCCCAAGTAGCTGAGATTACAGGTATGTGCCATATTGCAATGTATTCAAAGAAGGAGAAGGACTTCTTGCTATGGATTCAATTAAACCTCAGTCTATGCTGCTCACTCTTTCAAGGGTATGTTGCGTTACGTAGCATCAGTTTCTTCATTTTCTGGGTTTATGTTTCACAAGAGATCAAAATGTAAAACTCAAATGATAGAGAAATATATGAAAAATATCTGGCCTTCATAATTCATTTCATAAAAAATATGGAATTGTAGTATTATTTTAATAAGAAAAAATATTAAAGTTGCATTTCAAAACAGATATCTGTATTTTATGTTACTGAAAATATCAAAAGATGTACTGTGTGAAATGTTGAAATATTATATATATCTTATATATTACTTTCTCATAATATTATTCCTTTTGTGTGGTAATTTTGGATTTAAAATTATGATGTAATAAGCAACTGAAAATTGAGAACCGGTTCACGTAACTTGTAGAAAAGTTGTACAAATTTATCTTCTAATTAATGAAATATTCAAAATACACAATAGTAATTCTTCAGTTAATGATCATGTCCAATTAGATGAAGTGGTGGGATGCTGTGCCACAAGAGTTCCAGTAAATGACAAGTATAGAAGAGAAGAAAACATGAAAAGACCCTTCACAAAATAATCTCTAGAAAGAGCATGAAAACATCTGTAAAGATGCTAAACAGCACCTGTCAAATGGGAAATAAAATTAAAATTAATACTAGATTCCTCAAGCCACTAATAAATGGCACACATTCACACAAAACACAATAGTAACAAATACTGATTTGTTGTGCAGCAGAGGAATTTTTTATGATTGTTGCTTGGATGCCAACACAGTCTTCTGGGAAAGAAGCACTGTATTTTTTATCCTTAATAAAGTTAATATATGATGCAGTGATCACACTTCCACATTTTATCCTCATTATTTGTAAACTAATGCCTACAGAAATGGTGTATATGCTACCAAACTTTGATCCTTCTCCCTGATGCCAATTTAATAAGGAGGACATGGTTTTGAAAAAAAAAGGCAAAGCAGGTATATTATTGCTTTGCTACTAAAGAAGAAGCACAGAGGACTCCATTTGTAGAGGCTTTGATTCTGCTCATCCGAGGTAATAGAATCTTTTTTTTTTTTTTGTGTGTGTGTGTGTGTGTGTGTGCACCAAGTGGGGATTGAACTCGGAGGCATTAAACCACTGAACAACATTCCCAGTTCTATTTTCTATTTTAAATTTTTATTAAGATACAGAGTCTCACTGAATTGCTTAGCACCTTGCTTTTGCTGAGGCTAGCATTGAACTCAATCCTCCTGCCTCATCTTCCTGAGCCACTGGAATTATAGGCATGAGTCACCATTCCTGGTAGAACAAAGAATATTTTCAAAATAAGCTATTCAAAGACTGCCTGCCATGTACTCCCTGTAAAGAAAAGTAAACTGTTCACTTGTTAATTTGGGAGATATCTATTCCTTAGATCTCCTGGGGCCATCTTTGATGTTTGAATTATTTGGTTCCTGTGGTAGACGTGTTCTCAAAGCTGTCTGATTCATGGATGGGAAAAGGTGATATAGTTCCTAGTTATGAAACAGGAGAGAGAGAGAGAGAGAGAGAGAGAGAGAGAGAGAGAGAGAGAGAGAGAGAGAGAGAGAGAGAGAGAAATGTCCTTTTTTTATTTTCTTTTTTTAAAAGCCTCAGTGGTAGTGTGACAAGGGTTATATTTCAAGCATGGGGCAAGACACTTTTACATATTCAAATATTCACAGCAGATTTATTCAACAACAATTTAAATTGGAGGATATATAACAAATTAATGCTAAATGTAACATTAATATATGGAACATATGGAAAAATAGCAAATTTGCTAAAAAATCTTTAGCAAATTAATGGAGAAGTATATGTATTTTCAAAAAATCAATTCAACTTGAAAAGAGTAACCTATTAATTAGCTCAACAACCAAAATAATATTCAAATGAATTTTCCTAAGTAAAAGAAGCCAGTGTAGTAAAATGAGACAAGGACACACACCAGAGGAGTAACAGAAAGGAGATTTATTTGGCAGCAGCCAGGTTCAGAGAAAAAACTTTTTAATCAATCAATTGGCCTAACGACCATTTTCAGGATGTTTTAGGACTTCAAACCCAGTGTATAGGGAGAGGTACTCAGAGGTTCAAAATCTACAGAATTTCCCATCATAACAGAATTTTTTCACTGTTCTGGGTAAATTAACACCTCAAAAACAGGTGTTTTTCAAGAATCAGTACCTGAGAAAGAAAGAGTTTCTTTTACCCCTCTTTTTTCCCCTAACTTTTTGAACCATTACAATGGAGCCCAATTAGTCTTTGAAATATAAATATCCCTGTGAATATCTCTGGCCCAAAGACAAAGACTCTGTTACAATAAAAACACACTTTTTCAAATACACTTCCCACTTGAAGAAATTTCAGAAAGTATATTATATCATTACAATAATAGGTAGCTCAAAAATCTTGTGAAAAAAAGAGTAAAGAGGTGTTCAGCATCTGATATATTGATCTCTTTCAGGCTCATGGCAAAGTAAGATAGAGCAACAGGAAATAGGAAGCTTAACTACATTGAACTCTTTTGTATTTTCTTTTGCTCATAGTCATAATACAATTATGGTGAATATTTGTAGAGAAGCTTAATTAAGATTTTCTGTGTAAAAGGGGATTTCATTAGAATAAGATGCAAAGGGTATTTTTAAATTTCAATTAATATGACATTTCTGAGAAGGAGACAACATAGAGTAAACTAAGGCTACTGATTTTCATGATTGGACAAGAGTACAGCCTCTGATAAAAAGTGGATTTTTTTTCTCTTCCTGCATCACAGTCTCTGATATTTCTTTCAATGAAATTCTATTAGAGAAATATTGATGCTTTTCTTTGTTTTTTGTCTATTAATATATGCATGCTCATATCAAAACTACTCAGGAGTCTGCAGGAGTATTGCAAGTCTGTGGGAACCTTGGGTAACTTAGTGAGACTTTGTGAACAAAAGAGGCAGGAGAAGAATCTCATTGGTGGACCACCTTAAGGTTCTTTTCTTATGCCAAAACTACTACAACAAGAACCTGAACAACAGAAATGCAACAAATAACATTAAAGAGTTCTTTATGAACAAGATAATGCCTTCATTATGGTAAAAATAAAAGTGTTGGGCACCATGTGAAACAATTGGAAGCTACACCGACTTCTGTTAAATATATAAAATGGTATAGTAGATATACGAATATAATTGATGATTGCTAAAATTTTAAACATAGAATTACCAAATGACTTACCAGTTTTGTTCCTAGCTATATTTCCAAATGAACTGAAAACAGATATTAAAACACTTGAACATGAATATCAATGGCATCACCATGTCCACTAGGAAATATATGAAAATCCAAATTTCCATCAAGAATGATAAACAAATGAGTCTATGTATTTATATGTATCCATGTCTGATTAAGCACATATACATATAGATACATTGATATAAATATATATATATATATATATATATATATATATATATATATATATGCTTCAATATTACTCTGCCATAAAAATGAAGTTCTGATACAGCTGACCATGTAGACAAATCTCAAAAATATTAAGAAAAGTAAACAAAATCAAACATGAAATTTCACCTATGCTATTACTACATTTATATTTAATATCCTAAAATTGGAAATCATAGAGTTAGAAAGGAGAGAGTTGATTGCCAGGGCTTGGAAGGTATGTAAGTGAGTGGTTGATTAACAGATCACATGGTTTATTTTTGGTGATTAAAATTCTTAAAGCAAGGTAATTGTGGTAATTATACCACAACATTGTAAATGTCACTACTTAAATTATTTTTTGATAGGCACGTTTATGAGAATTCAACATCAATAAAACCAAAAAGAAAAAAAAACTTGAAAACACTGAAGTCTATGCAATTATAGGTACAAGTGACAGAAATGAACTATGGATTTGGACATAACTTCCTTATCTTTGTATTTGAACACATGACCAGAGTGACTTCATTACATATAACCACAAAAATAGGATTCTATTTTAAATATGATGAGTTATACTCCATGTATTTATAATATGCCCAAATATTTCCTATCATCATGCATATCTAAAAAAAACCAAATGAAATAAAATAAAAAGAAAGAAACTATGGAGTTATATTCTCCAACATTAACTCTGCATCACCAAACAAAAGCATGGATGGCAACACTTGATACCAGAAATCAAGAGCCTTCTGTCTCAGGAAGTATTCTTGATTCATTATTTACTTTGTTTTTATCTTTACACTATCTTGGGTCCTGATTGAAAGATCTCTTATCTAACAGATGAGTACACCATGTTTGAGAGATGACTGATTGTTCCAAGGTCACCATCTATGCAGAATAAGGCTCTGAAAATTTATTTGTGTGATTTTCAATTACTGTTTCATGTATCACAATGCAAAGTCAGTCAGTGTTGTCGCTTTGTTTTGTTTTTGTTTATTTGTTTTCCCTGGTGGGAGGAGGAAGCAAAAGGTAGAAATTACAACAGGGCACCAAGAACCATCTGCATAAACTATCAATATTAAAAACTTGATTGTGGTCATTGTTACACTGTAAAAAGGTATATCCAACATGACAAATTATGACTTATGTATTTTATACTTATTGTATTTTCATATTATCCTAATAAATTTGCTTTAAATTTGAATGAAAGAAATAAATATATTCCTCCAAAAAACCAAGTATATATTTAGAAAGCATAGGAAAAAAATGCTGAATATTATATGTTATTAAGTAATTACAAATTAAACACACCTATAAAAGTTTACAAAATTTCAAACTTGATAATATCAAGAGCTGGCAAAGATGGGGAATAAGAGGAACTCTCATACATTGCTGCTGGAAAAACAAAATTGGACAGTCACTCTGGAAGACAGTGTGGTGTACAGTTAATATGGCCTACTAATTGTATTTATCAGTGTTAATTCAATGGAATTAAATGTTATGTCCACACAAAACCCACATACAAATATCCACAGCTTCTTCATTCATGATTGCCAAGAACAGGAAACAGCTAAGAGAGATTTCAGTAGCTATTTACCTGTTAATAACGTAAACACTGTGATAAATCCATACTCTGGAGGGTTATTCAAATTTTTTCAAAAAATAAAATTTACTATCAAACATGGAGACATCATAAATATGTACTGCCAGAAATAATATATTGTCTGAAATATCATATTTGTATAATTTCAAATGTATGATATTCTGGAAAAGTCAAAATATTAAAAATATTAGACATTTCCAAGAAATCAGGGGGAGTAGAAGATGTTTAAAGAGGTAAAGAACAGGGATTTCTGGCATGGTGAATCCACTCTGTAAGATGCCATCATGATGAAAATCGACATTATTCTCTGTCAAGGCTTAAAAATCTGTAAAATTAGTGTTTTAATAAATAATTAAATTATTTATTGCTATTAATAATTATTTAACACCATTACTATTGGCAAAACATTTTGATTTTTTGCTTACATAAAATATTTCTCAGTAAATAATACACAAAGAAAAAAATTGTAGAAATTCTGAATAAGGGAAAGAATATGGGAACATGGTGCTATGTGCTTTGTTTTTCTGTAAATCTACAATTCTCCTTAAAATAAAGTTTGTTAATTAAAAAAATCAAAGAAGGCTTGGTGGTTTTCCTAGCCTCAAACATGCCTGGCCTACAACTGACCCTCAACAATAAAATTTGCACTGAGAATTAATAATTTCCAACAACCTTGTTTTTCTTTTGTTTTTTTCTTTCTTTCTTTCTTTCTTTCTTTCTTTCTTTCTTTCTTTTTTTTTTGTATTTTTTTCTGTGAAATGTTGCTGGAGTTTTTCTACAAAAAAGTCAAGAAATTCTATTTCTACAATTTTCATGATCTATTTAGAGAATAGTGAACATTAGCCCTTAGTGAATAAACTAGTAACTTATTAAAAAGATGCTTATACATCAATAAAAATGATTATTTATCACTCTGCTCCATAGGTGGTAATTCTTTGAATACTAAGGAAAGTATGTTTTAAACTTATTTTACTACAAATAATCATGAGAAAATTATCTGACATTATTTTTAAGTCCACCTCACTTCCAATATGCTACCTTTAAAATGAGATTACTTTTTTTTTCTTACCCAAGAAATCTCTGGTTGAAATAAATAAAGATAGTCCAAGTAAAGAGGTATGCTAATACACATTATGGGGAAGATAAATTGTGGGTGATATTACTTAGAAACACAGTCCTATTAATCAGATAAATACTAGGCATTTGATGAGACTGAAAATTCCATATTCTTATTCCATATTTTCTTTATAACTTAATCCTTCCCATGTAGATCTTTCATTTCTGAGCTATGGTAGTTACTAACACTATCCTACCAGAAACATATAACAGGGTCCATGAGTCATTTCTGTACAGATTAAGTTCCATTATGCTCACAAAAATATTTAGTATAGTTAGACATGACCAGGCCCAGTCAGGACCTTCTTTTACGTTTCTCAGCCAAGGTTAACAGAAAAGAAGTTCTCATTTTGGTTCCTAGAATGGGAAAAAGAAAATCCGGCATGATTGGCATCTATGGTTCATTTTGTTTTCACAGTTCTTAAACTACCTGCTCATGGCTAATCTGAACTGTAGAGCAGCTGAAGAAATTATCTTCAAGCACAGATTGGTTCATAATGACAATATATATATATATATATGCTAAATATTCAATTTGATGAGGTCAAGAGAATCAGAAGATGAACTACAATGGGAAGGGGTAATTGGAAGAAAAACTGGCTCCCTCAGAAAGAAGGTGCTTTAACTTGTCTTCATTCCTAAATGAGAAAAACCATTAGTCAAATGTGTTCCTTCCTTTCTCTCTTCTCTACTTTCTTCCTTTCTCATTTTATTGGTTATTTCCTTCTTATCTCTCACTCTCCATCCCTTCTTTGATTTCTTTCTAAGAGAAAATTTCTCAGTTTACTCTTCATATTTACTTCTCACAAACTAGTCATTTGTAAAATAAAGCTCTATGGGAGCCATATACATTTATATTAGGTATCATTACTCTGAAATTTTTTTAGTTGAAAAACTTGAAATATATATTTTAAGAGTATACACACTCACATAAAGCATTAGATTTTTGTCTAGTTTATTTTCTTATACAACAATCATACATGTTCAGGTTCTAGTGAGAAGCCTTACATTGTTTTGCTAGAAACAGAACAAAAAACAAACAAACAGACAAACAAAAATGAAAACAGTAATAAAAACCAAATTATTTTCTATTACATTACTGACTTTTCTGTAATGAGAGCAGTTTATAATAATTTAGAGAAAGTCATTTTATCTTTTCCTGAGAAGTATTCAAACTTTCAAAGAAATTTTCACTGATTTTTTTTACCCAAATATCAAAGGATGATTTTGTTCACTGAAAACATTAAAGAAAAAATGCTTTTCAAAGACAATTTAAATTCATTCAATGAATGACAACAGATTTAAATTCATTCAATGAATGACAACAGACTTTGTGTGTTCAGGTAAAGTAAGCATTTTCTACAGAAAATTTTGTAATTTTAAGAGAAAAAGGTAATTGGATCATCAGAGTATAGCTTTGCTCCAAATATCTGAATCCACACATTGATGTCAGGATGGCCAAAGCTTGGGAAAACAAATAAAATTTTTCTTGCAGAAGACTCAAAGCCCTGGGTACCTATTTCTTTGTATTCATGTGTCTTTCAGGCACTGAGGTACTATTCTGGAAGAGGCAGCAGAGTTAATGAATATTGCAGCATTATTCAAAGTGTAGCCATTTATCTGAAAAGACTTTCTGTTTTTACTGAGTTTATTCATGGGAAATAATCATTTTTCTTTTTGGTCATAGATGTGTCAAAAACAGTGTAACAAGTTGAACTTGACAGTTCCTTCTACCATAGCCTGATTTATTAGTTTCCCTAGAAATGAAGCATTTTATTGAATTTATTAAAAATATGTGAGTAAACTATTATGTTCTATTCTGTCCTCAGCAGAAAGATAACTGATGATCTATTTGCTTAACTTTGTTTCTTTCTACAAAACATCTCTAGGCTTCACATTTGGGTTTCCAGCTAAATTCAGCATGATGTTTATGATAGAGCTCCCTTTATTTCCCTATTTCTTAACACTGTAATAGTATCTTATAGTCTCCTATTCTACAAACACCTAAATATCTTAGTGTAGTAATTATCCCAATACACAAACACACACACACACACACACACACATGAATAATGCTGATTCCACCTTTCATTCAAACAGTTGAATCTTTTCCTTGTTCATGCTTTACTGTGCTGTTCAGAAGCCTTTGGTTTAATGGAATTATACTTGTCTGCTTATGGTTCTGTTTCCTCTCCTTTTACTGACATAACCAAAGACCATTTCCTAAAGCAATGTTGGAAAGTGTTTCTTTTGTGTTTTCTTTGTATATTTTGCTCACAAACTTATGCTCTTCTTTCTTTTTTTTTTCTATTTTAGATTGACAAAATAGCAATTTCATCTACTTGTGTTGTATAGCATGATATTTCAAAACATGTAACACTGCCTCCCAGTGGTGTACTGGGGCCGCTGTGCCTAGCTGTACTCAAGGACAGCCACAGATGGTGCCCAACTTGCCAAGCTTCAGCGAGAGCCTGCTGTCGCCAATCGACATGGACATGCAGGAGCGATTCAAGGCTGAGTCCAAGCAGCTGCTCAACAATATCAGAGCCTCCAAGTGCCTCAAAGGCTGAATATTATATCTGATGTGCTTATGCTAATTCACAATGGAAGGCACTAGAGAAGAATAAATGCACTTTGGATTAGAGAGAGTGAAGCAAAAGTAGGGAAAGAGGTATGCATTCTGAAGGATCATGAAATGGATCAGATATCGTTACTCTGCACGATTATACAATTACATGACCAGTGTAATTCTGCATCATGTGCAAAAGGAAAAATGTGAAGTTGTACTCCATTTATGTACAATGTGTCAATGCATTATACTGTTATGTATAGCTAATTTTAAAAATGTCAAAAAGATAGAATCAAACAAATTACAAACTATAAGAATTAAAACACTGTTGTACTGAAATAGAAGGCAACATGTAGACCAATGCATAGAAAAGAGAACAGGGATAAGCCCAGACATTCACTTCATACTCATGTTTGAGAAGAAGGCCAACAATACAGAATGAATAAAGAATAGTTAGTCTCTTTAACAGATGGTGCTGAAGACACTCAATATCCACACGGGGAAGAAAGAAAACCAAAACTTATCTTACATCATATCAAAACATCAACTCAAAGAGAAATAAATATAAGAGTGAGATGTGAATCTGTAAAATTCCTGGAAGAAAATACTGGGGTCCAATTTACCAATCTTTTTCCATCCTAATAAAGTGACAAATATGATCACTACACAGTGTTACATGTTTTGAAATATCATGCTATACAACACAAGTAGATGAAATTGCTATTTTGTCAATTTAAAATAGAAAAAAAAAGAAAGAAGAGCATAAGTTTGTGAGCAAAATATACAAAGAAAACACAAAAGAAACACTTTCCAACATTGCTTTAGGAAATGGTCTTTGGTTATGTCAGTAAAAGGAGAGGAAACAGAACCATAAGCAGACAAGTATAATTTCATTAAACCAAAGGCTTCTGAACAGCACAGTAAAGCATGAACAAGGAAAAGATTCAACTGTTGGAATGAGAGAAATTATTACACATCACCTGAGAAGAGTATAAAATCTGAAACACAAAATAATCTCTATGAAAACCCATTAAGTGAGCTGGGTACAGTAGGACATACCTTGAATACCAGTGGTTTGAGAAGCTGAGGTGGGAGGAACACAAGTTAAAAACCAGCCTCATCAAGTTACCCAGGCCCTAAACAACTGAATGAGACTGTGTCTCTAAATATATATATATATATATATATATATATATATAGAGAGAGAGAGAGAGAGAGAGAGAGAGAGAGAGAGAAATGTGGTTAGGGTAAAAAGTGATGCTGCTCTTCAATGGATATATAATTTTAATTGCATAAAATAAACAACTTCTAGATATTTGCAGCAAAATTCTGTACTTACACTTTACAATAGTATAATGTTCACTTATATGTCTTCAGAGTACATGTATCCTACATAGTGTTCTTACTATTGTGCAAGGGAGGAAGAAAGGATACAAGGTACTGAGGGAGGGAAGGATGATGGAGAGAGAGGAGGAGGCAGAAGGCAGGGAAAGAAGGTCTAGCCCCATGATGCTCTTCCTACACAGTCAGGATTACTGTTCAAGGTGGACCTGTCCTTGATTGAATATTCTGCAGTTGCTATCATAATTTTTATTGATTTTACCTTACTACTTATTTTTCATAAGTAAATTCCAAGAAGGCAGTGGACCCACAGGTATAAACACAGAACATAAATGTAACCTGCAGGTATAGTGCATTGGACCACCTCACAAACACTGAGTTTTCATTCCCATTATCACAAATTCCAGCGGGAAAGGAAATATGGTAGCTAAGAGAGAGTTGAGTGCAATGTGACCATGTCTTATTCACCAGTAAGTAAATAAAGGGAGCATGATGAAACGCAGGGAGGCCACACCTTAATGTTCAACCAGAATTAGATTCAAATACAGAAAAAATACAGATTTGTCACTCAAGGTACTTCACTGTGTTAATCCACCTCTCCAGCTTGAATATGAAGGGAAAGGAAAAGTAGGGTGATCCACAGTCAATTTTCTTCCAGTTCTTTCAAACTCATTAACAAACCAGCTGGAGAAATTGTTCACAGTTATCAAGGTGTAGTAAAAACAATTGCACTGGTTCTGTGTAACATTCACTCTTTTGGTATTAATGAACACAACATGGATATGTAAGCTCTCCAATGTGACTTGCTCATAAGTTTGCATTTAGAATTGATATGGCATACATAAAGATAAATGTTAGAAGTCTTGCTAAAAATTTAAAATTCTCTAATATGGACAATTAAAAGACAGACAAAATTTACCATGACATGTGAAGAGATCACAGAAGAAAGAAATAGATTTCTGGGTCATGATGTCAATGGTAGAGGTCACCTGCTTTTATACAGAGAGTCAAAGTTTTCATTTTGCATTGGGCCCTAAAAATACGAGTAAAAATGTGTATATTTCCCTGGAGAAAATGATGATTCTAGGATCTGGTAATATAAATTAAAAAATGAACCTTAATATAGTAGGAGGAAAAAAGAAGGAAGAGCAAGAGGAGAGTATCCCAAGATGTCCCACATGTGGATTCCTGAAAATGACATGAGAACTAAAGTAAAAGATCCTGAAAGAGTGAAAGCTCGAAAAATATGAGCAATAAAATAAAAATAATGTCAGTAAATTATAAGTGAAAGCAACAAATGAATATATATTTACTGATAAAACATAATTGACTTTAATAATAATTAATGATGGGAACAGACAAATATTTCAAAACACTGCAGGAGAATAGCATCCCCTCCTGCATGTGGAGCTTAGTATCCTTGTCATTTTATGAGTGGGCAGATTCAGTGACTTGATTGCAACAAATAGTGAAAGAATAAGGAAAATATTACATTCCCAAAGGATGAACCTGGCACAAACTACCTTGACAATGGATGGACTGTAGCGCTTCAAATATTTCAGTGACCATCAGATAACCTCTTTATACTTTGACAACAAGGCATTTCAAATGCATATTATTCCTTCCAAAATAATTTAATAAGTTCTCTTTATAGGTGACTATCAATAACCATTTTCACAAGCAGGAAACAAACCAAAAGGATATTCTCTTCCTCAGTGTTGAGTGCCTACATTTTAGTGATCAAATAGAATAATTAGTTTTAATTTGTTTTTAATTAACAAATATTTATTGCACGTGTTAATGGAATTGAACATAATATTTCCAAATGCAAGGTACAAAGTGATCATATCTAATTATCTATCTTCTACTTTCATCCCTTGCCCTGCTCCAGCACCCTTCTTACTCTCCAGAAATTACTATTTGGCTTCTATGTTTCTTCAAAAAAATCAACTCTAGAGTGTAGGTGGCAAACATGGTAATAGAAAAAAAGATTTCTGCATCTACAAACAAACTTTTGCAGAAATAAACTTTTCCCATATCTCAGAGGCCATTAATGTTAACCCCTGGCTGAGTCTCCCTTTATCTCATTGTACACAATCAGAAAAATGATCTCCAGCTATTGCCTTTAGTATGCTGACCTTAATTTTTCCAAAAAATCTTTCATTTGGCTTCAGTTCCTACCATCTGAGGATAGGAGTTCCACTGAGATCATCAGAAACCACTATGGCACCAAATCTCAAGGTCCCTTCTTTGTCACCCTGTAGTTTACTTTTTAGTGGTTTTTAGAACAAGAGGTTCTGCCTTTCTTTTTAAAATCATCTCTTCCAGAAATCCATGTCATTACATTTCCCTGGTTTTCTATCTCCTTAACTGGATGTCCTCACTCTTGTTCTCCTTCATATAATTTCCTTCTCCATTGCTAAATATAGGTGTGTCCCCAGCTCAGAGAAATGCTCCCTGTACTCTATATCTTCACCCACGCCCAGAGTCATGCTCAGTCTCATTGCAGTATTTTGCACATTTCCCTGCCTTCCAAATATTCATTTTTTTTCCAGTCCTCTCCTGTTCCATTCAGATATGTTCATGTGGAAATCAAGGAGAAATCACAAACAGCAACACAAAAGCCTTCTTTAAGACTAGCACTCTTTTCCTTGCCTCATTAGTTTTTCTGCTAGATACAGGATTGGGTATCACTATCCTAGAGTGCTCAAGTCAAAAATTCAGAAATTGTCCTTGATCTTTTCACCATTACACTCACACCAATCCATCCACAAACCTGCTTATTCTAAAGACAATATTATAAACATATATGTGTGAAAGACAGATACATGTATTCAAAATTATTGCTTTATAAATATATAATTATATGTACATTAAATGTTTATAAAATATATAATGATAAATAAATAAATCAGGTTAAACCACTTTCATTCCTGTTACCAAGTCTTGCCATCATGTCATATAATACATATTCTATTGATAATCATATCCATGGGGACAAGTTCTGCTAAATAGCCACAAATCCTCCTCATATTGAGGGACTTAAAAGCTGCTTTTGTCAAAAAGGACTGAATATTTACTTAGGCCTAGAGATGTCCAATGGACAACTACAAGTGAGATAACTCTTGGAGTCTCTGAGATATATTTATTCTTTTTAATGGCTTATAATAACCACAGTATAGACAAGAGAAAGAAATGCATGCAATATTAGTAAGGACTCCTGAAACATCCCAGGAACAACAAGTGTAAAAAAAGGCCATGAATGATTTGAAACCCTTATCCCACTTCTGAATAAATCTTGAAAAAAATATATATGTTCATAAATACACAGACACACACACACACACACACACACACACACACACTCATATGCACACATACGCACACATACATACACTGGATAGTTAGTGTACTACTCCCTTTCATAGCTGGATGATTAATTTCATACATACAATTAATGAATATTTGTATGAAAAAAATTAAAAAGCTGTGTGTAAAACAAATACCGAAGGGCTTTCTAAAATGTTTCTTAACCAAGCCAGTCAATAAGTAGGCAAATACTCTGGTGGACGCTAGAAAATGTCAAAAGTACAGTTCTGGTGCCATCTAGTGTCTAATTAGGAGTTAGCACTCCTAACATCGGAAAGTACCCACATTAAGTAGAACAGTAAGTACAAGTAGGGATGAGACAAGAATTCTTGAAACCTCAGGGAGGGGTGGGGAGATGCAACTGGACAAGCCAGCAAGGGAGGGATCCTTAAGGAGGCCTTTATCTCACAGGTAGAAAAGGATTGGGGCAGCTAAGTGACATGGTGAGGGGTGTGTTTTAGAATAATTGAGAAGGTAAAACATTGCCATGGATGGTAACATTAGATGAGATGCCTAAAGGGTGTCAGTACTCTATGTCCCTTTAGTGCCTGAATTCTTGCTTCAGACCTAGGATAATAGTAGCCCCCACAAGAATGAGAGCAGAGCTTCCTTGCTGTTTTGTACATGTCTGTGTCCTCTTTGCATAGAACAGAGCCTGGTACGATTGTTTTATTTTAAAATGCAAGGGGTTATGTTTCCATATATAAAACTAAATGAAGGCTGTGGTTTTTCATAGATGTACAGTGTTCCCCTATTACACATGAGGCACTGGGTTTAAGCCTCACCATCACATAAAAATAAAATAAATGTATTGTGTCCACCTACAACTAAAATAAATGTTTAAAAGAAAAAAAAAAAAAAACCTAAATGATAATACTGTCAAAATAGATCTCCTTCCCCATCCATGCCAAACTTTCTTTCAGAGAATCATGAAGCTGGACCAGCCTGAGAGGCAGGCATCACATCGTGTTCTACTTTACAGATTTAGGGAGTTCCTCAAAGTCGCCCCTGGAAAGGGTTAAGGCCTCTTCTTCCTTCTATGTTTTTTTTTTTACTGCCTACGTGCTAGAAAACACTTCTTGTGCCTGAGTGAGTGAGTGAAGTGTGCCGTGATATCAAAACTAGGCTCCAGTAAGTTATGGCTGCATCACAGACTTACCCTCTCCAGACCTCCAGGTCTCAGTATGTACATGGCAGGCACTAAGAGAAGTCTCTGTGAACATGCTAGTAAAAATTTTGTTTCCCAAAAACAAAGTGTCTCAGATGATATCCCCAGGGCCTCTTCCAGAAACCCCATGGAACCCAATCAACCTGAAATATGGAAAGTGCACAGCATCACATGAGAGGGAGGAACCAAGAAAGGCTGTGCTGTGGCATCTTCAGCCTCCCTCCATTGCCTCAGAGTGTAAGAGGGGAAACTGAGACCCCCAATGGAACAGACCTGAGGTCACATTTCTATCTCAGAGCCCAAAGGTCCTGCTTCCCCACTGG
Source organism: Callospermophilus lateralis (assembly GCF_048772815.1). Taxonomy (NCBI): domain Eukaryota; kingdom Metazoa; phylum Chordata; class Mammalia; order Rodentia; family Sciuridae; genus Callospermophilus; species Callospermophilus lateralis. The sequence goes on from NW_027513563.1 coordinate 713,942, forward strand.
GTCCACAGTGTATCCTGACAGAATTTCCAGATTCCTCACCTGACTCCATTTGCCTCCTGTGGACACACCCACCATTCCCTCTGCTCCTGCACCACTATGCCTCCTGGATCCTAGGCTGTGATCACCTAAGGAGTGCTGGATGGGGTGCTGCCTCCCACATGCTTCCCCTGTCTCCTCCCCACCCACTGTTCTTATGGGTTGGGCTCCACTCACTCAGCCTGACTCTGTCTCATCAGCTCTGCCCAACATTCAAACACCATTAGGTCCTCTCCACTTTATTTCAATGTGCTACACCCAACATCTTGCCTCTTACCTGCTCTCTTATGAGGAGCCACGCCCACTCATCCACTTTATCCTCTGCATTCTGTCCATGTCGCTAAGCCAACACTGACATATTTAACACTCTTGGATTGCAGGTTTTTCCCTCTAGCTCTTGAATATTTGCAGTCTGACTTGGCCCAATTCCACCAACATCCACTAACATAAAAAATGGCTCTGATCTTCTTCATTAGCCATGCTTTTCCATCAAGTTCACTCCTATGGCAGCCTCTCTGTGTCACCTGGCCTCTCTACTGCTCCTTGAAAACTCTATCTGAAATGAAAAAATGGGATCTTGCCAAGATGCCCAATGTTGTGACATCACTGAGTCTAAGGAACTATTACCTTTGGGCTCTGGTCACCTTTTAATTCCACATATTTAATGTTTGACCTTGAACAACTCTGCTAACCTAAGTCAGAGTATTTCTATTTACAAAATTCAGCTGATGATAATACTTTATTTGCATAAAGGTGAGAACATTTTATGGATGCAGAAGAGGCACTGGAAAGCAACTAGCAAGGTCCATGCACTTTTTGTGAAAGAGCCCAGCCAGAATTAAAGAAGCATGTTTGCAAAGGATATGGCTTTCTGCTTTTCTTTAGGTCTGTGCCTTAAGCACCTTCTCTTACCTTTTCAGCACAGGATGGGCACAGCTACTTGGCAAACAAGAGTCATCTGTGATCTCTTCTCCAGCCAGCTTGGGGCATCTCAGTATGAGGGAGCATAAGTGTCTGATCATGGCCATCTTTCTCAAGGCTGAGTCTCAAAAGAAAAGCCTCTTTATAATGACTAATGTATAACTATTGTTTATTCTGACAGCCTGACTCAATGCCATAGAGACAGGGCAGCAGTTGGGGACTTGGATTTCAAGCTGCAGAAACTGAACTGGGCACTTTTAAAAAATGCTCTAGATGACACCAGGGAGGTCAAAGGAACCTGATGGCAAAATTCAATAAAACCAGGAACTGGGTTTTGCCAGGTGATCTCAGTGTCTAAAACCCCATTATATTCCTTCCTGGACTCTGTTGTTATATGAGCACACTGGAAGCCTTTCTGCAGTTGCTTTGTTGCTGCTCAGATTCTTAGTCTTCAGAGAAGGGGTCTGGTTGGCTGGGTATAGTTATTGGCTGAGAGTATAAATTCTTCACATTAAAGTAGGTATTGAAGGATGAGTTGAAGTATGCTAAAGAACAAATGGAAGGACATTATAGGTAAGAACACCATTTGTGACCTCATAATAAAATTTGTGTCTTCTCAGAATCACACAACCACACCATGCCAGGTGCTTTTCTCATCATGTCATTCAATGTCCACAGACCTTTCAAAAATAGTGCCATATTTTGGGAAACTGTTTGCATTGTTCTACAACAATGCTAAAGGCTCCTATAAAGAATTCAAAATACACAGTAGAATACTGAAAAACTGGCCAAAGGGTGGGAATTTTGCCAAAGCCCAGCACCCCAAACACCAGAATTTTCATTAGGTAGTATCATTTCTCTGGCCTTTTTAGTCACATAGATTGGAGGGTGAATAAAAAGCAAGGGTCGGTAGAAAGAATGAAAAGAATTTGATTAAAATGGGGTTAAATGTGGGCTGGTTTTGTGGCTCACTAAAAGAGTGCTTTCCTAGTGTACACGAGGTGCTGGGTTATATCATCAACACCACATAAAAATTTAAAAAAAGAAAATAATGGCAAAAATTATAACAAAGTTATTAAATATGAAAATAAACCATTTTCACTTGAATTTAAGGAAAAAAATCAGTAAAGAGAAGTAGTTGTTAACATGTCATATTTATTTTGTGACCAAAGTTCTTGTTTGATATAAGAATACACTAAAATTATGATTAACAATGTGTCTCAAAAGTTAAAAAATAACATTAAAAAAATCTGAGGATGAGGCTCAGTGGTATGTGCCCCTAGATTCAAATCCTTGCACAAAAAAAGAAAGAGAAAAAAGAAAAAGAAAAAAAAATGTGGTTCCTTTTTCTTATGTTACATATTGAAATTTTAGTATTGATTTTCACCTATAGTGGAGGCTGTGAAAAGTCAGTCTCTCACACATACATCCATGCCCACACCTGACATTTTGCTGGCAGGCTATTATTTTATGTCAAGGTTTATACTTTACCTGCCACCTCACTTTAATTGGATTTTTTTTTCAAATCCTAGGTTTCTCTGGAGGCAGTGTTCATCTTCAGTCCATGGACCCTGGCTTCTTCCTTTTGTGTTCACTTAGATTCAAGACTTTTTTGGAGAAGATCCACTTCAAAAATGGGAACAGTAAGGCTTGCTTAAAATCACTTTTCCAATGGCCCATCAGTACAGGAATTGAGATTGGGACCAGTGTTAGCCTGTTGTGGTACAGTTCTCAGGAGAGCCATGGGAGCTCTGAGTTTTTGGACTTAGGTGTTGGCATCAAAAGAAAAGATACTCACTCTCTGAGAACATTCTGGGGCAGGTGAAAGATCCTGGAGATGACTCAGGCCTAACTCTGCCCCAAGGGCTCAGATTAGGTGAAGTCGAGGTTTTGTGTTGTACTTTCTTTCCATCCCCAGAGACCTGAATAATAATTGGTGACAAAGATGGCTGGTTCTCTTGGCCTACATTATTCCTGTACCTAAGGACAATGAACAGAAAGTTAAAAAAAAGGAGAAAAATCAATGCATCTGTCTTTCCACTACTAGAAAAATATACCCATAAAATACTGAAAAAGATTTCTTTTTACTTGAAAATCAAAAAGCCCAGTGGTTGGCAGTCTGGGCTGCTTTGGCTATCCAGCTATGCCATCATGCCCCAGAACCCTTTCTGTTTTTTATTCTGCAGTCCATTCAATGCAGCAATCAGGAGAAAGGGAAGAAGGAAAAAACAAAGATCTAGAGGCCCAGTTGCTTCCACTGATATCTCATTGGCCAGCACAGAATCATAGAGACCCCTACCTGCAAGGAATATTGGGGAATACAGTATGTTTGGTCCTGTTTTTGGTTGTGGGGACTGAATCTGGTATTGCTTAAGCACTGAACAACCATCCCCAACCCTTTTCATAGTTTAGAGACAAGGTCTCTCTAAGATTTTAAGGGCCTCACTACATTGTTGAAGCTGTCCTTAGATTTGTGATCCTCCTGCCTCAGCCTTTATAGTCACTGGGATTATACGCATGTGCCAACAGGCCTGCCTGGCTTTTTTTTTTACATGCTGGAGTTGGATCCTGGGAGGCCATCCTTACACGTGTTTTGAGTTATCTCCCTGCCTGGGTGAGAGGTGCTTAAACACAGCCTGTGTTAAAAAGCCTTTCCCACCCTTTCCCACATCGGAGGGCTTGTCCGTGCTGAGCCGTGCCTGGCCACTGACCTGAAGACCAAATTGCCAGCCCTGAACTGAAGATGCTGCTCCACTTATCCTTCATTGGATGTGATTTTCTCTTGAATTTTTTGTTCCCCTATAAAAGCTCACTCCCTGGCATGCTCTTCTTCTCTCACTGATCTCTTCTGTAAACCTCGTCACCACATTAGGTGGTTGGAGGCAGGAACTAGAAGAAACCATCTTGGATCTGTGCTAAAGGTAATGAGAGCCTCTTTAATTTAAAGCTTTCTAGCAATTTCTTATGCACCGAATCTTCTTTCATGAAGCTCACGCTGGTCGAGTGGCAGAGGAACCCAGAGCCAGTCACATGGGAAACACTTGTTTTACTACTGAACTGTACTTTCAGTCCTCAACCTGTCATTTTGAATTATTAGAAACCCATTTTATAAAATATAAGGTCCCAGTGGAATGAATTAGTGATACCTGTACCTGGACCTTAACAACCAGTTGTGCTCGGGTGGCTTAGTGCAAGCCCAGTACATAGTCACACGGTGGCATGAAAGAATGGGTATCAAGTGAGGAATGGGTGCTCAGGGCTGTTAAAAGAGAAATGCTGGATAGGTGGCCAGACTGAGATATTGTTTTTTTTTACATGTGTTAGGGTGGCCATCTCAGGTGGAGAAGGGGTACAGGGTTAGTGCATTTGGGTGGTTACCCACTGAGATACATCTCCAGTTTTTTAAAATATTTTTTTCTTTGTTGATAGATTTTTATTTTGTTTATTTATATGTGGCTCTGAGAATCAAACCCAGTGCCTCACACATGCCATGAAATTTAATTGTGCTACCACTGAACCACAGGCCCAGCCTCATCCCAACCACTTTTATTTATTTATTTGATTTGGCCCTTCTGGGATTAAACTCTTGGATACTCGACCACTGAGCAACATCACCAGCCTCATTTTGTATTTTATTTTCAGTCTCACTAATTTTCTTAGTTCATCACCATTGTTGAGACTGACTATGAACTCTTGATCCTTCTTCCTCAGCCTCTTGAACCACTGGGATTACAGGTGTGTGCCACTGTGTCTGGGTCCCCTTTTCTTTCTTGTTTTTTTTTATTATTTTCATAAAGGGTTAAATTGTTTCTCAGGACCTCACTAAGTAAATGAGGCTGGCTTTGAACTCTCAATACTCCTGCCTCAGCCTCCACATACACTGGGAAGACAGGCCTGTGCCACTGAGCCAACTCTAATACAATTTTTAAAGTTATTGATTCCATGATAACATAAATCTATTTAAACTTACAATCCCAAAACATACATATACTATATTCACTTATTATAAATAAATTTATAAGAATTAGCATATGCCATTTTTATAAAAATAGATGTCACAAAAATTACTCCCATTGACCAAATGTGACTCATAAATTCTTTTTTTTTTTTGTACAAAAAGTTGTTAATTTTATTGCGGCTTAATATGTTCCTTTCAAAGTCAGAATCATAACCTCTTGGAATTTTCATAGGTTCAATGAGTGGATTTATAGCATCTCTGAATTTAATAGGTCTACTTGTAAAGTAAGGAATCATAAAACTTTAGATTAAAAATAGGTAACTGGTCCAAAATTAGGTGTAGAATATTTTTCAGAACCATTGTTCCATAGGATATTAATACCTGTCACATGACATCATTGGCATTTGTAAAATCTTTCTTTTTTTATTGGTTGTTCAAAATATTACAAAGCTCTTGACATCTCATATTACATATAATAGATTCAAGTGGATTATGAACTCCCATTTTTACCCCAAATACAGATTGCAGAATCACATCGGTTACACATCCACAATTTTACCTAATGCCCTATTAGTAACTGTTGTATTCTGCTACCTTTCCTATACTCTACTATCCTCCCTCCCCTTTCCTCCCCTCCCATCTTCTCTCTCTACCCCATCTACTGTAATTCATTTCCCTCCTTGTTTATTTTCCCCTTCCCCTCACAACTTCTTATATGTAATTTTTTATAACATTGAGGGTCTCCCTCCATTTCCATGCAATTTTCCTTTCCTCTCCCTTTCCCTCCCACCTCATGTCTCTGATTAATGTTAATCTTTTCTTCCTGTTCTTCCTCCCTGCTCTGTTCTTAGTTGCTCTCATTATATCAAAGAAGACATTTGGTATTTGTTTTTAGGGATTGGCTAACTTCACTAAGCATAATCTGCTCTAATGCCATCCATTTCCCTGCAAATTCTATGATTTTGTCATTTTTTTAGCGCTGCGTAATACTCCATGGTGTATAAATGCCACATTTTTTTATCCATTCATCTATTGAAGGGCATCTGGGTTGGTTCCACAGTCTAGTAATTGTGAATTGTGCTGCTATGAACATCAATGTGGCAGTATCTCTGTAGTATGCTCCTTTAAGGTCTTCAGGGAATAGACCGAGAAGGGCAATGGCTGGGTCAAATGGTGGTTCTATTCCCAGCTTTCCCAGGAATCTCCATACTGCTTTCCAAATTGGCAGCACCAGTTTGCAGTCCCACCAGCAATGTACCAGAGTACCCTTTACCCCACATCCTCGCCAGCACTTGTTGTTGTTTGACTTCATAATGGCTGCCAATCTTACTGGAGTGAGATGGTATCTTAGGGTGGTTTTGATTTGCATTTCTCTGACTGCTAAAGATGGTGAGCATTTTTTCATGTACTTGTTGATTGATTGTATGTCCTCCTCTGAGAAGTGTCTGTTCAGGTCCTTAGCCCATTTATTGATTGGGTTATTTGTTATATTATTGTCTAATTTTTTGAGTTCTTTGTATACTCTGGATATTAGAGCTCTATCTGAAGTGAGAGGAGTAAAAATTTGTTCCCATGATGTAGGCTTCCTATTTACCTCTCTTATTGTTTCTCTTGCTGAGAAAAAACTTTTCAGTTTAAGTAAGTCCCATTTGTTGATTCTTGTTATTAACTCTTGTGCTATGGGTGTCCTATTAAGGAATTTGGAGCCCAACCCCACAATATGTAGATCGGAGCCAAATTTTTCTTCTATCACACGCAGAGTCTCTGATTTGATATCTAATTCCTTTCCTCAAATGTGACTCATAAAATCTTGAGAACATATATATTTGATTTGTATATTTTTATTCTTTTTCTAGATTTATTATTATAGACAAGTTCAAAACACTGAATGAGTGAATGCAAAGAATTATGCAAATTTTCCAAATTATTAATTGAGGATAATATTTTATTTTTCCTACTAATGACATTTATTTCCCACAAATACTGCATGTAGCATTTATGTGTTGAAGCTAAAAATTTGATTACACAGAAACTGAAACAGAAATGCTTCCCAGATTAATGGTAAGAATGAGAAAGAGACTGATTGTGTGTAAGGAGTGCCAAAAACAGTTAAGACCAGAAAGTAACTCTTAGGTTTTATAGCACAATAAGGTGATTACATTCTATAATAACTTCTTAAACAAATCAAAATAGCCAGAAATTTGCAGGTTTCAAACAAAGAATAATAATTTTATTTAGATGAAAATTACCCTGATCTGATATTTACACACTATATAAACATGTTGAGTTAAAATAATGGGTCTCATATCCAAGTACAAATAGTGGATTCCAGTTAAAAATTAAAATAAACAGAAATCAACACTTTGATGTTTTAACCAAATATCTACATCACCTCAGATTTTAAAATAGTATCCTATGTTCATAAATGGTTCACTATTTTAGTTTTTCTTACTGTCATGTCTTTTATAATTAAAAGGTCTAAAGAGTCATGGAAGAATTTAGCCTCATCCACATGGTTTTCTGATGACTGCTATTTTTTTTTCAAAACTTGTTTACACTTTATTTTATTTTTTATGTGGTGTTGAGGATTGAACACAGTTTCTCAGATGTGCTAGGCAAGCACTCTACCACTGAGCCACAATCTTAGCCCTGATGCCTGATATTTTTTAATAGGTGGCTTGAAACAATTTAAAATACATACCTACTATTTCAACACTTGACTTAAAACACAACATGCCTTGTATAGAAAATATTCCAACAGATCAACTCAAATTTTCTGTATCAATTGTATGTGTGGTTTCTTTACTGAAGAAATACATTGCTTTCTTCAAGCAGATGAATATTGGGATTTTATGGAAGTTCATTTTTTAGGCTTGAGTCAAATTCTTGTTCTTTAATTAAAAACTTCACAATGAAATGACTTTGAGTCTAAATGAACTGTGACTTTAATTACCACCTTTATTCCAGATGACTGAGGAGAAGACAATAATAATATATTTCTACAGATATTCAATAGCTAGACTTTGGTAACTTAAGATATTTTTTCTGGTCTTGATAGTAATATATATGCAAGGTGGATAGTTACATTGGGGATTAAAAGACAGGCCTAAAATACTGCCAAAGAGCTTTCTACACATATAGCTAGAATATTTTAACATTATGAAAACAATTTGAGGCAAAAACATATGTAGCCATTATTAAAAGAAATGATTTAAATCTATTAAATCACATATATGAGGAACTGCAAAATTAAAACATAATGGCCAGCATTTCTACTGAGGACTTTTTATTTCAGAAACCATCCATATTTGATACTTGTTCTTCTTTCATACACAATAGCTCTAGAATATATGTAATGTGACTCTTTATATGTCATATAAGATGATCAGATTTACCATCAAGGTAACATTTTAACTCAATAAAAGATTATAAATACAAATTTAAAAAAAATCTTAGAGGGAATGATTTTCAGTGTCATATTTGATGATATATTAAAGGCATTAATTCTGGTAATAAATGTCAAAAGACAGCACTAAAAATATATCTATGTGCACACCTACTACATTAAGATTCATTTCTGAGAAGGTTGCAATTCTTTACTTTTGTGCAATCATTCCATTTCAATTCACTGAAAATTGTAGAGTTTTCAATATGTTCCTTCTGCTTAATCAAGAAGAGAAAGATGAAATCAAAGTAACAAACTTCTCCAGAAAACCTCAAGATGAGATTATATCAAAAACTATTTTGGTAATATATGCTAATTGTGAATCTATAAGAAAGCCTATGTACAGTGAGAGCACAACTACCATTACATAATCCAGACATAATTTGGTAATAGGATTGGAATGGCACCTGGAGAATAGTAGAGGGACTTGATAACTAAAGTGATAAAAATGTGTTTTGGGTGAATCCACATATATCTCTGGTGATAGGATAGGCTGAGATTGATGAAGATGACACTATTTGAAACAAAGGCTTCTGCTTTATTTTCTCCTAAGATATATACTATTAATATGAAATATAAAAAAAGATGAAAAAATCAACAAACTATATTAATTTATTAGTAAAATAAACATTTTCCTCTGAAGTTTGTTTTAAGATTTCAGCTAACACCATAAGTTTCTTCTGAAACTTCATATTCCTATTCTAGCACAAGATCTAGCCCAAGAACTTTACCATTGGTATCTTGGCCCTAATACATCCAAGGATGCTAATAATTATGGGGTTCATAGTTACAGATGTTTTTGTCTCATAATTTTGGAGATGACATCAAATAAAAATTAATAATCTACTTTCACAGGTTTTTTTGGGGGTGCTTCTACATGTATACCAACTACCCACTGAGTGTTCTTCATGACATCACCTTCAGCCCCAGAAGCTCCTGCTTGGCAAAGTTCAACCATCAATTCTCACATCAGAGCCTGTGATTCCTTGTTCTTTGTGGGTATTCTACATGTTCTTGAATGCTTGGTTCTCATTCTCTTCTACTGCCATCATTAGTGTGACCTAACATGATCTTATATTTATTTCTGTATGCTGAACAATTCTACCAATGTATTACTTTCTAAGGCATTTGTTTTCAATATTGGGGGTGTTCCAGGAAGTCTTTTTTCTAAGGCTCATGTCCTCAGGTCTTTCAAAAAATCAATCAATAAATAAAACTCTAACTAAAAAATAAATCATCTTATCACTATTAATACATGAACATTAAAGTAAATAAACAATATTTTAAACTCTCAGACCAAAGGTATAAGGACTTAGATTACATACATCAATTTTTTGGAAGACACAAACTACAAAAATGCATTTTATCCTTGGTAATCATTGTACTGGGAAGAAATTATTGTTTTCAGCATTGAACTCTCACTAAACCATGGGTTTCTTTAGGGTAGGACACTGCTGTTTTCTTCTGTAACCATGACATGGTATCAATCAGATGTAAAAAGAAAAAAAAATAACAGAAACAGGAAATGGTTCTCTCAGGAAAAAAAAGAAATTACAAGCACATTGAGATTGTGCACAGAATATCTAAAATGTGGCCTCTGTGTATGGTGCATCTACAGAAAGCATGAACATGTGTACCTACTGGGAGAAAGAAAAATGTTGCAACCCTCCAGTGATTTGGGCTTTATTATTTGAAAGTATAAAAGAAACCATTGATAAAGCAATATTTCTTGCAGGACTGAACATTAAATGTACATTTTCAAGAATATAATAGAGATTCCCAGAGCTATTCAATACAGAAATATTGTTAAGAAATAAAATTCAGAAATAGCCCAAATGTCCATCATTTGTTGAGTTCCAAGTTTCGTCTATCTATATCATGGAAAGTTAAGATTTTTGCTTATGTGGAGTGTTTTCCAGGTTGTTTCATTGAGTGAAAAATAAGGGGCAGAAAGGATATACAGGAGCACTCCCTTTTGGGTAAGAAAGAAATTTATATTATAATTTATTATTGTTATTGCCTCCTACCAAAAAAAGAAACAGTAAGAATATATACTAGAAGCAATTAAATCAGTTGTTCATGAAGGGCAATGGTTAAAGATTAGTGGGGATGGAATATTGGTGAGTCTTCAGTGTATTTTAATGTGGGTTTATATTTGAGCCACATAAACAAAAACCATGTTCAAAAGATAGAATTAAAGCAAAGGACAAAAGTCAAGCCCAACAGACAGGTAAGAGTCTGACAACACAATAATGAACCATAATATTCTGTGATTAATTAATTTCTTAAGCTTGCATGATTTCCAGGATCTTTTGTCCAATGTGAACAAAATGTTTACCTAAAATAGCAACGCTTGCTTTGATGTAACATTTACTGATCATTAATTGGCAATAGAGGATCACAGGATTCATATGCAATGTTTACTGTCAGCATAGCAAGGGACAACATGGGTTTTATGCTTTCTCCATTAGACTGGAGTTCACAAAAGTAGGGGCCACTTCTTATCTCGTGTGAGAAGCCTGGTGAATACATAAATATGACTATTAATAGACACTGAAGAAATCTTTGAAAGTTTAATGCCAAGACAACAGAGAGGACTTAACAGTTACTTTCAGGTCCAGGTTTCAGAAGCTTGGCTATACAGACTTGGGGAAAAATGACGAGTCCTAGACCCTGTGTGAGTATGTATTTTAATGTTGTGGTAGTTGATCATGAGCCTAGGCAGACAAAGGTGGGGTCCTGCAGGTTATTAAGTCATTCAATAAAATTATTGTCATTAATTAAAAGAGAGTTGAAAAGAAACTTCTCAATTTATACTGTGAGGACAGAGATGGTGTACTTCCTTACTCTCATCAAGCTGCTATAGTAATCTATGGTAGACTGGGTGGTTTATAAGAAACAGACACTCATTTTTCACAGTGTGTAAGGTCAAGGAACAAGGCAATTCAATGTTTGGAAAGGACATTTCTAATGGGTAGAAGCTTCTGGCTGTGTCATCATGTGATGGAAGAAGCCAGCTAACCCGTAGCACTGTTCATTAGAGCATTAATTCCACTGATGAAGTCTTCAGCCTCAGGACCTCAACACCTCCCCAAAGACTTATGTTCTAATACCATCATATTAATGGAGAGAAGTTCAACCAAGGTACTCAAGGGGACACAAGCCTTCAAATTTGTGCTGTCTATAAAAAAAGCAGGTTCTCAATAGTCAATAAACCTTTTGGAAACATGATTTTGAAAATCTAAGCTTTCAGAAGTCCACAAATAATTTTTTTTGCTTGTAAGGTATATGATTCTAGTACTCCCTTAGAGCAGTCCATCAGACTAAAATATATAATTAAGTGACAATTATGTCTTTTCAATTGTTTCTCCAATATGAACAATTCTTTGAATTTTACACAGGTTTCAACTCTCTGGGCATCCCTCCATGTAAGTGCCTATGTACATGCACATACAAAAGCAAGGAGCTTGGGGCTTTTCACCAAGCCCAATCCTCATTTTCTTCATTTTTACATGGGAAATTTGGGAACCACCCACTTGGCTCCATCCCTGCAAGGCAGGCGCAGGCCTCCTGTGGTGTTACTCTCTGAGCTACCTCTTTAAGATAGGAGTGAAGCCTCCTTCTACCCTTCACTCTGGACTCTGCTCTCACCTCCTCAGGGGCCCTACCTGTGTAGTGGTTAAAGCCAGGCCTTTCATTTGACCTGTACCGCATTTTCCTGCTCTATGACCTGATCATTATGTGCCAACACTTTACCATGCTCATCTGTGCATTTTTTTCCTCTGTTCCCACAGCAACAATGAAGCTGCCATTTGCTATCTGTGTGACCTTAAGCAAGTTAACTCGACACAGCTGAGTATTCCTGACCTGAAAGATGGGTGTAAACATGGCTTCTTCTCATTGAGTTCTTATTGCCAGTGAAGAGTTCAGGGATAAAATTCTCATAAACAATAGTCTAGTACATGGTCATCAATGGCTCCTGATGTCTTTAAGTGTCACCATTACTAGCTGTCAATCCCACTTCATAACATGGGAATGATGAATCCTTGAAAATTAAAAAAAATAAATAAATAAAATAATTAAGTTAATGGGGCCAGTGGGCCCAGGTCTTCTCTGACTCTAGATTCCCTGCCCCCAACCAGAGCTCAGGGCCAGGATGAATACAAAAGTGCCACATGAGGAGAGGACTAATGTAAAGTGGATAGAGGCAGTTTCATGAATGGACAAAAGGGAAAGAATTGAGGAAGGAGCCAAATCCTATACCTGACACCTGGAGAATCAGGAGATTTTACCTTCACATTGACTTTTTTCTCTTGAGAACAAAACTGTACTGAAAGCAGACCACTGAGACAGGTTAGTCATCAATGCAGACAATAAAGATCACTCTGGATGATACCAGGCTGTTTGGTGCAAGTACAAGCAGTCAGAGCCACAGATTGGAAGACCTCAAATGGTTCACATGAGAGCTTTTGCTTCCTGCATCTTCATTACGTGGCTCACACTATGGCAGGCTGAGCTTAGACATTGATGGTCCTGTGTGCTGGCAGGTGACATCCCAAGAAAATAGCATCTATGCATCTTTTCACATGTTTACTCATTCTACTCAGCCATAAACAAGAATGGAATTATATCCTTTGTGGGAAATGAATGAACTGGAGAACATCAAATTAAATGAAATAAATCAGATGCAGAAAGTCAATTGTCAAGTGTTTTCTCTCATATGTGAAAGGTAAAAGAAAAATTGAGTTAAAAAAGTGGATCTCAAAAAAAAAATTGGAGGAAGAATAGTTGGGTTTAGACTGATGGAAGAGATGATAAGAGAGATGATTCAGGCCCTGAGAAATGAGACTGGTCAATGATGTTATGCCCATATATGTTGAGGTCACAAATGAACCTAATAAAATAATTACAATCTCCTAAATTAAATGACATTTTTGGTACCAGTAACTGAAATTCAGCATGCTTCACCATTGAGCAATATAATATCCCCATCACCAGTCCTATTTTTGTATTTTTTCTTGAAACAGAGTTTTGCTTGAGTTTTTCAAGGCTTTGCCAAAAGAGCTAAAGCTGGGTGCCCACAAAGCAAAAATACAAAGGCTTGTCATCCCCCTGGCTTATGGAGCACTCACTAGGACCTAAGTGCTAACTATCTATGACTTCATTTAATTCTCACTATAGTCTTGGGAAGCAAGTGGCATTAGCCCCATCTTAAAGATAAAAAATGGAAGAGAAATTAAAGATCTATTCAAGCTAAGTGAGGTGGCACATGTCTGCCATCCCAGCAAATTAGGAGCCTAAGGCAGAAGGATTTTGAGTTCAAAGCCAACCTCAGCATAATTGAGGTGTTAAGCAACTCAGTGAGACGCTGTCTATAAATAAAAATACAAAGTAGGACTGGGAATATGACTCAGTGGTTATGTGCCCCTGAGTTCAATCCCAAGTACCAAAGGAAAAAGAAACTATTCCAGCCTCTATACATATACAAAAGCGAGAATACAAATGTATGATATGTACGCAAGACCTTGTATAGTAACATTAATCTTAAACTAGTCATAACATCTAGGAACCTCTCTGCAAGCTTAATAAATCCAATGCTTGAGAATACTCCCCAGAGATTTTTGTTTCACTGACTGGTGCTAAAGTCCAGGTATCAGGGTAATTGACTCTATTGCTCACAATTAGGGATGCAATCACTTTTCTATTAAAAATCAGCGAAACTTAGACAAAGAAATTGGATTCACCTTCTCAATGTTGTGCATCAAATCCACAGGAAAACCAGGGTGTGTTTCTGTACTTCTGTAGCTCTCCAAAGAGATCTCTGTGGCTCCAAACAAAAGAAGACTCTACAAAGCTGGGGGGGACACAAGCCAACCCCTCTGCCACAACTCACCCCACAATACTCAAAGGGTGTGAGTGTACATAGAGGAGAAAATTCCAGGTGGAAACTTGGTGATCAATGGACAATGACACGCAAGCAAATAGGGCACAACCCACTTCAGCAAAGGCAAAAAAGTGGCTGGGCCAGGATGGGGGTTGGCCAAGAGGATAAACTTTTCCAAGGCACAAGAAGCCCGGGGCTTCCTCCTCCCCAAATGAGCCTTGACTTATCACACATATGCTTGTTCAACTATTTATGCCCTTATCCTATTTTATATTTCTTTTGCACATGTCTTTGAAGGTCTCATGATTTGGTATTTCTTATAATTTTTTTTCTACTGCTTTCAAACTACTCCAAATTCAACCATGTGGAAAATTACCTGTAGACGTTACAGCTTTTATTTTATTTTATTAACATTTAATTCAAGTTTTCAAATCTCTATGAAAATACATTTTTTTTTCATTTTTGATACTTTCTTTAACTCTTCACATATTGACAATGGTTGTTATAAAGCAGTATCTTCTGATTCCAATACTGGAATTTCAGTGAGCTGCTTGAAATGATTGTACTTTCTTTTGATTCTACATCATAAGTCTCCAATTTATTTTTAATGCTTTATAAAACTTTATATATAGTACAGACAAGACTAAGTAATATTAAATGGTTTCTCTCAGAGAAAGGGCAGGCTTCCCCCTCTACCTACATTAGTAAGTATGAGGGCTCATCTCAGGTTCCTTAGGGTGGCCTTTCAGCATGGACTCTGACTCAGCTCCATGTTCAATCTTCCTGTGATCTCCTCAGCCTGTGGCCTTCAGTTTTTCTTCTTCTTCTTCTTCTTCTTCTTCTTCTTCTTCTTCTTCTTCTTCTTCTTCTTCTTCTTCTTCTTCTTCTTCTTCTTCTTCTCCTCCTCCTCCTCCTTCTCCTCCTTCTTCTTCTTGTTTTGAAATTTCAGATTAATTTTAATATTTTACACAGAACCTGAATCACAAAAAAAGCAAGTTTAGAAATGGTGGCATGCAGAAACAACACTACCCAGAAACCAGGTGCTTCATGTGGGAAAAAGCTACGGAAGAGGAGCCTATCACACATGATAGAGAGAGAAACCTCAGAGCCACTGTGGAACCATGGGAGGTGCCAGAAATTCCTCATCCCAAAGTTGAGGTACTCTAAATTGTTTAATAGGACTGGACGAATTTGATCTTATGATCAGAGTAATAGCAATTTTGTTTGGACATGATTCCAATTGAGATGCCTTTCCAAATATGTCCAGAAAAATCTTTGGAGACCAGCTCTCCCAGAATTGCTGTTATCCACCAAAGAAGAAGTAACATTAACAGACAGCTGACTTGTTACACTGGGAAAGTCACAATTCTGTGTTTTCCAGGGAGATTTTGGTCATATTTCTCTAGACAATAAAATTATAGGCCCGCAGAGACAGAACTTAAAGATGTCTTTCCTTAAAATATGCAACTCTTTAGGCTATTACCTGTACCACATCATCCTTTGCCTCATCCATATGGATAAGTGCCTCTGCATTCCTAGATTCAGAAGCAGTGTGCATGTGGGTCATGAAAAGGCTGTGGAAGGAGAAAATTTTAGCATACTAGTGAGGTTTCTTGTAGATGCAGAAGAGAGACTTCAGCTCCAACAGTTTTACTCAATCCAGAGGACTGTGTTTGGTATGGTACATTGAGGATATTTTGTTCTAACAACGTTTGCTTCTTAAATTTATATCCTCCTAAAATGAGTCATTTTTAATAGGGAAAATGATTAATTTTAGTTTTCCATTTGTTCTAAGTTTAATGAGTTCTATAGATAAAACTTACATATGGAATGTCATCTAGAGATTTTAAAAATTACTTATTTGTATACATATTATAAAAGAAGGCATGAGTTTTACCTTGATATTTTATAAACTTTTATTTTATTTTATTTTTATGTGATGCTGATGATCAAACCCAGGACCTCACACATGCTAGGCAAGTGCTCCACCACTGAGCCATATCCCCATCTGTAATTTAGCATTTTTTATTTTTAAACTTGCTTCTGTAATATTAAAAAATAAAATAGAACTACTATTGATATGAATTCTATAATTTGAGTAATTAAAAGTTTTTAAATTTTTAGAAGGAAAAGATATTCTATTTTCAAAACTTCATTTCATTGAGGGCAATATCATAATGCCATAAACTACTTATATTTCTCATAAAGTCTTTGGATCCAATTTAACTCAAAAGATTAAAAATTTTCTGACCCTGTACTCTTTCACTTAGGTAATGACAAATAAGAGGATGATGATAAAAGGGTTTGGAAGCACACTGAATATTTTTGAAAATCAATGAACATACTAGTAATTTCCCATTCCTGGATTAATAATACACAGAAATATAATTTCCAAGTTTAGAGGAGGAATATTTGTGTTCATTCGTTCTTTATGTATTAGTTTCATGTGTGTATATATATGTGATTATATACATACATATATGCCCTTTCCCATTTCTGTCACAATGGAAATTTCTGAATCAAATTTTTTCTTAAAGGAACATTTAGGTAAGTGGAATCTCATCCTACCCTCATCACTGTACTTAAATTTTTGATGTTTTTACAAACTCAGTTGTTTTTTAGTTCTTTTTTTCCTTGTTTGTTTGTTTTTTATCTTTACTTGAATAAATATTTGTGAACCTATCTCATTCTCTGGTCACTGAAACAGAAAGAGCAAGATGTCACAGGAAAGCCAAAGTTGTGGGGAAGAAAAGCAGGACTTGAATTTTACACAACTACATCAATAAGAGGGACAGACTGCTCTCTAGGTCTCCTTTGGTTTCCCAGTAATGACAGCTTGAAATCTGTGAAGAAGTACCTCTCTGGCTTCCTATTTCTTTACTTTAAGATTCAACGGATCTTAACTTTATGAACCATATAAATTTATTGACCATCAACTACGTGAAAACTCTAAGGCTAGACTCTGGGATGAGGAGTTCTTTAAGCCACTGTGCATTTTCTAGCTTGCATGGTAATTGCTCTCTGATTTAGAAACTGTATGTTTACCAAGATTTTGTAAAAATATATTCTATAGTTAGAAAGAGGCATATAACTCACGTAAGCATATATTACATTAACACATCTGAATAAATGAAGCACGTGAGATCACAAAACAAAAACATAGACCTAGAACTCCTCACACAGCTATAAAAAGTCCTGCAATTACAAAGCAAAATAACTGTCTTTTAGGTCCAAAGCATGGGTTTTCAAAGTCCTGTAGCTAATAAATATCTATACCTTCTTTATTCCAAATTTATTGCTGTGCATGCATTAATATAATTTGTTTGAAAGATCATGTGTTGATCTAGTGTTTCATTTAAAAAAAACTCTCTTAAAAGAACTAAGGATTTTTCTTATAATATCCATCACTAATTGTATTAGTATCATAGTTATATAGTGAATGTTGAGCCTATAGGAGACGTTTACTTAAAATTTAAAACTTCTGTGTCACTGAAAAGGTAGGAGATATATTATGTTAAAGCTGACATTATTGTCTAGGAAACAGAAATATGCCAAAGAAATTATTCCCAGGAATTTGGTCATTTTTGAGGTACTGATCTGTATATAATAAGTAAAATTTAATTGTATTTGCAGATTTATGGAACTGTGCTTCAAAATAAATTTGCCTTGAGAAATAATATTCGTGTATTTAACTTCTACATCTGTGTCTAGAAAATTTACATAATATCATAGAAATTACATGATTTGTGAGAAACGATATGCACTGTATCTTTATAGTGTTTTGAGGAGCTTCATGGCTTTGGTATTTTTGCTTCAAATATATTTTGTCAAAAATAAATAGAACTTGGTCATAAAGCTTTTTGTTTTATATTATATCATCAATTTATGGTGACATTATTATTCTCACTCAAGCACAATTATATATAAAAAAATAGTGATTCTTTTTCTTGGTGCCATGTTATCTTCCAAAATTCTTATCCTTTGTGAAAAACAATGATAATTTTGTAGTGCAGAATTACATCCTAATAAAACCTATTTTATTTTCTCCAATTTTAATCATGGATCTAAATTCATATTAAAATGTATTGAATATTTTTGATTGTGTATTATAAGCCCATAAACTAAGCTAACTATTTAACTTAGAGATCTGAATCTTCAAATATACAAGTCTATTTTACACATGATGAATTAAAGTAGCAGCCAAAGAAAAGCATAAAATGAGATAAACTTCCACAATGAAAAGAGTAGGTAATCCCCCAGTGACAAAAGACTTCAAAGTGCTTCTGGAAAACAGAAAATCTGGAAGTAGATGAAGGATGAATTTGAGTTCTAATTATGGTTTCCCAGGAGGTGGATTAAGGTCATGACTAGGCATCTTGGAAATCCATAAGTTAGTGTGCTTCAGATCAGCACAATGAAAATAAAGGCAAGGAAGCAGGTTGGGAACACAGAATCGGGGGTTGCAGTCTAATCTCAAAGGAGGCTTCTACTTACTCAAAGTGAAATTATGGACCTGTCTTGCACTCTCATATTTTTCCTACTTGAGACATAGAGTGTGATTTGAGTGAATCTCAAACAGTTTTATGTTTAGGAAGCCTTGAATGGTAATAGCCAGAAAAACTTTCTTCTACTGATGAAAATATTTTGAAAAGACCACTTTCAGCAATTGTCTGGGAAATGAATCCTTCAGTCCTAATGGTGCCATAAAGCACAGTTCCCTATAGTGACACCACAAAAATTCACTTTTCAGTCTAAGTTCTGTACTTAGTTCATGGTACTGGTGAGACTCAATTCCTGAAGAAAACTTATAAGAAGGGAAAACACTGCAATTAATTACATTTTTTTATTAATTTTTATTGTTGGTTGTTCAAAACATTACATAGTTCTTGGTATATCATATTTCACACTTTGATTCAAGTGGGTTATGAACTCCCATTTTTATCCCGTATACAGATTGCAGAATCACATCAGTTACACATCCATTGATTTACATATTGCCATACTAGTGTCTGTTGTATTCTTCTGCCTTTCCTATTCTCTACTATCCCCCCTCCCCCCTCCCCTCCCCTCTTCTCTCTCTACCCCCTCTACTGTAATTCAATTCTCCCCCTTATATTTCTTCCCTTTCCCCTCACTTCCTCTTGTATGTAATTTTGTATACCCCTGAGGGTGTCCTTCCATTTCCATGCAATTTCCCTTCTCTCTCCATTTCCCTCCCACCTCTCATCCCTGTTTAATGTTAATCTTCTTCTCATGTTCTTTGTCCCTACTCTGTTCTTAGTTACTCTCCTTATGTCAAAGAAGATATTTGGCACTTATTTTTAAGTGATTGGCTAGCTTCACTTAGCATAATCTGCTTTAATGCAATCCATTTCCCTGCAAATTCTATGATTTTGTCATTTTTTAATGCAGAGTAATACTCCATTGTGTATAAATGCCACATTTTTTTTTATCCATTCGTCTATTGAAAGGCATCTAGGTTGGTTGCTATTGTGAATTGTGCTGCTATGAACATGGATGAAGCAGTGTCCCTGTAGTATGCTCTTTTTAGGTCTTTAGGGTATAAACCTAGAAGGGGAATAGCTGGGTCAAATGGTGGTTCCATTCCCAGCTTTCCAAGAAATCTCTATACTGCTTTCCAAATTGGCCGCACCAATTTGCAGTCCCACCAGCAATGTACAAGTGAACCCTTTTCCCCACATCCTTGCCAGCACTTGTTGTTGTTTGACTTCCTAATGGCTGCCAATCTTACTGGAGTGAGATGGTATCTTAGGGTGGTTTTGATTTGCATTTCTCTGACTGCTAGAGATGGTGAGCATTTTTTCATGTACTTGTTGATCGATTGTATGTCCTCCTCTGAGAAATGTCTGTTCAGGTCCTTGGCCCATTTGTTGATTGGGTTATTTGTTATCTTACTGTCTAATTTTTTGAGTTCTATGTATATTCTGGATATTAGGGCTCTGTCTGAAGTGTGAAGAGTAAAGATTTGTTCCCAGGATGTAGGCTCCCTAATTACCTCTCTTATTGTTTCTTTTGCTGAGAAAAAACTTTCTAGTTTGAGTAAGTCCCATTTGTTGATTCTAGTTATTAACTGTTGTGCTATGGGTGTCCTATTGAGGAATTTGGAGCCCGACCCCAAAGTATGTACATCTTAGCCAACTTTTTCTTCTATCAGATGCCATGTCTCTGATTTGATATCAAGTTCCTTGATCCACTTTGAGTTAACTTTTGTGCAAGGCAAGAGAAAGTGATTCAGTTTCATTTTGTTGCATATGGATTCCCAGTTTTCCCAGCACCATTTGTTGAAGATGCTATCCTTCCTCCATTGCATGCTTTTAGCCCCTTTATCAAATATAAGATAGTTGTAGTTTTGTGGATTGGTTTCTGTGTCCTCTATTCTGTACCATTGGTCCACCTGCCTGTTTTGGTACCAGTACCATGCTGTGTTTGTTACTATTGCTCTGTAGTATAGTTTGAGGTCTGGTATCACTATACCGCCTGATTCACACTTCCTGCTTATCATTGTTTTTGCTATTCTGGGTCTTTTATTTTTCCATATGAATTTCATGATTGCTTTCTCTATTTCTACAAGAAATGCCGTTGGGATTTTGATTGGCATTGCATTAAACCTATAGAAAACTTTTGGTAATATCCCCATTTTGATGACGTTAGTTCTACCTATCCATGAACAGGGTATATTTTTCCATCTTCTAAGATCTTCTTCTATTTTTCTCTTTAGGGTTCTGTAGTTTTCATTGTATAAGTCTTTCACCTCGTTTGTTACGTTGATTCCCAAGTATTTTATTTATTTTTTTGAGGATATTGTGAATGGAGTGGTTGTCCTCATTTCCATTTCAGAAAATTGTCGCTGATATACAGGAATGCCTTTGATTTATGCGTGTTGATTTTATATCCTGCCACTTTTCTGAATTCATTTATTAGCTCTAATAGTTTCTTTGTAGACCCTTTTGGGTCTGCTAGGTATAGAATCATGTCATCTGCAAATAGTAATAATTTGAGTTCTTCTTTTTCTATTTTTATGCCTTGAATTTCTTTCGTCTGTGTAATTGCTCTGGCCAGTGATTCTAGAACTATGTTGAACAGAAGTGGTGAGAGAGGGCATCCCTGTCTTGTTCCAGATTTTGGAGGGAATGCCTTCAATTTTTCTCCAATCAGAATGATGCTAGCCTGAGGCTTGGCATAGATTGCTTTTACAATATTGAGGTATGTTTCTGTTATCCCTAGTTTTTCTAGAGTTTTGAACATAAAGGGATGCTGTACTTTGTCAAATGCTTTTTCTGAATCTATCGAGATGATCATATGGTTCTTATTTTTAAGCCTATTGATCTGGTGAATAACATTTATTGATTTCCGTACATTGAACCAGCCTTGCATCCCAGGGATAAATCCTACCTGATCATGGTGCACAATTTTTTTTATATGTTTTTGTATCTGATTCACCAGAATTTTATTGAGGATTTTTGCATCTAAGTTCATCAGAGATATTGGTCTGTAGTTTTCTTTCTTTGAAGTGTCTTTGTCTAGTTTAAAATTCAGGGTGATGTTGGCCTTGTAGAATGAGTTTGGACGTTCTCCCTCTTTTTCTATTTCCTGAAATAGCTTGAAAAGTATTGATATTAGTTTCTCTTTAAACGTTTTGTAAAACTCTGCTGTATACCCATCCGGTCCTGGGCTTTTCTTAGTTGGTAGTCTTTTGATTGTTTCTTCTGTTTCCTCAATCAATATTGGTCTGTTTAGGTTGTCAATATCCTCCTGACTCAATCTGGGCAGATCATATGACTTAAGATGATCTTAAAAAGATCAATGCCTTCACTATCTTCTATTTTATTAAAGTATAAGGATTCAAAATAATTTGTGATAATCTTCTGTATTTCTGAAGTGTCTGTTGTGATATTGCCTTTTTCATCCCATATGCTAGTAATTTGAGTTCTCTCTCTTCTTCTCTTTGATAGCATGGCTAAGGGTCTGTCGATTTTATTTATTTTTTCAAAGAACCAACTTTTAATTTGGTTAATTTGTTCAATTGTTTCTTTTGTTTCGATTTCATTAATTTCAGCTCTGATTTTAATTATTTCTTGTCTTCTACTTCTTTTGCTGTTGTTTTGCTCTTCTTTTTCTAGGATTTTTAGATGAAATATTAGATCATTTATTTGTTGTTTTTTTCTTTTTTTAAGGAATGAACTCCAAGCAATGAATTTTCCTCTTAGAATTGCTTTCAATGTATCCCATAGATTCCGATATGTTGTGTCTGTGTTTTCATTTATCGCTAAGAATTTTTTAATTTCCTCCTTGATGTCTTCTATAACCCATTGATCGTTCAGTAACCTATTGTTCATTCTCCAAGTGATGCATGATTTTTCCTTACTTCTTTTATCGTTGATTTTCAATTTCATTCCATTATAATCAGATAAGATGCATGGTATTATCTTTACTCCTTTATATTGTCTAAGAGTTGCCCTGTGACATAATATATAATCTATTTTTGAGAAGGATCCATGTGCTGCTGAGAAAAAAGTGTAACTGCTTGATGTTGGGTGGTATATTCTATATATGTCAAGTAAGTCTATGTTATTAATTATGTTATTGAGTTCTATAGTTTTCTTATTCAACTTTTGTTTGGAAGATCTGTCCAGTGGTGAGAGAGGTGTGTTGAAGTCTCCCATGATTATTGTATGGTGGTCTATTAGACTCTTGAACTTGAGAAGAGTTTGTTTGATGAACATAGCTGCACCATTGTTTGGGGCATATATATTTATGATTGTTATGTCTTGTTGGTGTATGGTTCCCTTGAGCAGTATGTAGTGTCCCACTTTATCGCTTTTGATTAACTTTGGCTTGAAATCTAATTTATTTGATATGAGTATGGACACTCCTGCTTGTTTCCAAAGTCCATATAAGTCATATGATTTTTCCCAACCTTTCACCTTCAGTCTATGTATGTCTTTTCCTATCAAATGCATCTCCTGAAGGCAGCATATTGTTGGATCTTGTTTTGTGATCCATTCTAGTAGCCTGTGTCTCTTAATTGGTGAGTTTAAGCCATTAACATTTAGGGTTATTATTGAGATATGCATTGTTCTTTCAGCCATATTTGTTTATTTATGTTCCTAAACGTTGTTTGTTTTCCTCTTTGATTATTCCCCCCCATTTACTGTACTACCTCCTGCTGTTGGTTTTCATTGATATTTTCCATTTCCTCTTCGTGTATTATTTTCCCGAGGATGTTTTGAAAAGATGGTTTTCTAGCTGCAAATTCCTTTAACTTTTGTTTATCATGGAAGGTTTTAATTTCATCTTCCATCCTGAAGCTTAATTTCACTGGATACACAATTCTTGGTTGGAACCCATTTTCTTTCAGTGTTTGAAATATGTTATTCCACGATCTTCTAGCTTTCAGAGTCTGTGTTGAAAGATCAGCTGTTATCCTGATTGGTTTACCCCTAAATGTAATCTGCTTCCTTTCTCTTGTAGCTTTTAAAATTCTCTCCTTA
Organism: Callospermophilus lateralis; assembly: GCF_048772815.1. Lineage (NCBI taxonomy): Eukaryota > Metazoa > Chordata > Mammalia > Rodentia > Sciuridae > Callospermophilus > Callospermophilus lateralis. The sequence continues at coordinate 737,698 of NW_027513563.1, forward strand.
TTCTGTATGTTGGGCATCTTCATTATAATGTGTCTAGGTGTGGATCTCTTATGATTTTGCACATTCGGCGTCCTGTAGTCTTCTAGGATTTGGGATTCTGTCTCATTCTTCAAGTCTGGACAGTTTTCATTGAATAGATTGCTCATTTCTTTGGTTTGGACCTCTATACCTTCCTGTATTCCAGTGACTCTTAAGTTTGGTCTCTTTATGTTATCCCATATTTCTCGGATGTTCTGCTCATGGTTTCTTAACAGTCTTGCTGAGCTGTCTATGTTCTTTTCAAGTTGAAATACTTTGTCTTCATTGTCTGATGTTCTATCTTCTAAGTGTTTTACTCTGCTGGTAGTATTCTCAATTGAGTTTTTAAGTTGGTTTATTGCTTCCTGCATTTCTAGGATTTCTGTTTGTTAGTTTTTTATAAATTCTATCTCCCTGTATAATTGATATTTTGCTTCTTGGATTTGTTTATGTAATTCATTGTCAAAGTGGTCGAAGTGGTCCTTCATTGTCTGATTTTGCTGTCTAATGTCTTCCTTGAGACTCCAGATCTGACGTATGTATGTCCTGAATTCTTTATCTGACATTCCATCTGCTGCAGATATTACCTCTTCTAAATTTGAGTTGACCTTCATTGCTTGTGGTCCTTTCTTTCCTTGTCTTTTCATACTGTTCGTGTTTCTTTCTGCTTGGTGAAACTGTTGTGTTATTGATTTTTCCCCTTTTATATTTATATTGCTCTTGTATAGTTGCAAAGTCTCACTCGCAGGCGCTGGCGGTGGCTCTGCCCCTCCTCCAATTGGGGCAATGTGCCTACCACACCGGCAGGCCGCTGGGCCTGTTCTTTCGGTGGTTGCAAGTTCGCCTACCTTTCAGACGTGGGTGGCAGCTCTGACCCTCTCCAGCCCGCTGGGCCTGTTCTACTGGTGGGTCTCAGGTTCGCCTACCTTGCAGGTGCGGGGGGTGGCTCTGCTTTTCTGCGGGTTGCTAGGCCTATTCTGCTGGTGGGTCGCAGGTCCGCCTACCTTGCAGGGCGCGGCAGCTATGCCCCTCCCCCAACTGGGGCAATGTGTCTGACGGGCCCCTGGGCCTGTTCTGTCGGTGGTCACGGTTCTGCCTACCTTGCAGGCGCGTGGGGCAGCTGTGCCCCTCCGCAGGTATCTGGGCTTGACCTGCTGGTGGGTCGCAAGTCCGCCTACCGTTCAGGCACGGGGGTGGGGGGTTGGGGGCAGCTCAACCCCTCCAAGGGCTACTGGGCCTGTTTGCCGGTGGTGCCAGGTCCACCTACCTTGCAGGCGCGGGCCGCTAGGCCTGTTCTGTCTGTCGGTTGCAGGTCTGTCTACCTATAGATGCTGGTGGCGGCTCTGCCCCTCCCCCAACTGGGGTGATGGCGGGCCACTGGGCCTTACCTGCCGGTTGGTATCAGGTCCACCTACCTTGCAGGTGCTTGGGGTGGATCTTCCAATCCGCGGGTTGCTGGGCCTGTTCTCAAATTACAGTTTTGACAGCTGTGTAGACTGAATGTCAAATTAATTGTCATCATGTGTCTCTTCTGCTGTTCATTTTATATCCACTAAACGTACTTCTTTTGGTCTCTATAACTTAGCTGATTGAGTGAAACTAATACTCATCCCCAAATTATTTGAGCCTCCTCACCATAATTTTCTCAAGACACAACTACTGCACTGATTTTGTTACAATTCCTGTATGAAAAGTAAATACTAAAAAGTAGAGAATTAGATCATCTGTTTTCAAATTGAATCATCTGATTTTTTTTTCAAATATGCAAGTCTATTGTATATTTGTAGATAAAAACCTTTTTATCTTCAAATATAATATTTTTATCTTCAAATATACAATAGACGTCAATATTTGTATACAGTGGATACCATGGTCATAGACCAATAGTAATATTTTTATTATTGTTAAGTGTGGTCTTATTCAATTTTAGGCATGATGTACTGGCACTTTATTAGAGGTACCTGCTTAGCATTGCAAAATGGAATCAATGTTCTTCTGGTGAGGAGAGTGAATTGACCTAGCTAGGATTTAATTTTTCCTCTTGCTTTCTGTTTTTTTAGTACATAGAATTTAGAATCCTCATATGCAGTTTTAATTTTAGTAGGAATTTTGTTAGACATCCTGCTAGAAAAGTGTCCTCTTAAATAATTAGAATTTTTAAAAGTGAAGGATGCAGAGGCATTGTGTAAGAAAATATAATTGCCAAGTTCATTAATAGGAGTGATAGTGAGTTAAGACTCTTAAAATTTGACACTCTGGTTCCTGGATCTATATAGTCTGTCTTTTGGTAGCACATCCTGATATAAAAATGTGAAATTTAAGAAGTGTTAGAAACACCATCACCTGTTCCAGAATTCTACCAGGCCAGAGGGATTTTGTTTCTTTTTTAGATAATAATACAGTGGATACCATGGTAATAGACCAATAGTAATATGTTTATTTTTGTTAAGTGTGGTGTGATTCAATTTTAGGCATGATGTATTGGCACTTAATAAGTGGTACTCACTTAGCATTTATTGTCTGTAAAAGCAAAATTTAAAAAAAATGTTTGGGTTTTTCTGGTTAAAATTATTTCTGGGTTAATTTATTATGAGAGAATGATGCTGTAACAAGAATCTAGAGATAGACCTCTTCTTTTAGCTGGCTGGATATTTGGAAGATGTATTTGATAGACAAAATACGGTAACTTGACACCACTATGGTACTCATTCCTCATTCATCCTGTGCAGGATCAGAGGCTGAATGAAAACAACTAGCCAAGTATTGTTGTCAACTTGGTTTTCTTGTACAATGTACATGATGTATGTGCTTTAGTATGTGATAGCATGGAGTCCCATGATATTTACACTGCATTGTCTTTCTCAGAGATTCATCCTTATTACTGTACACCCCAAATTTTATTGTCTTCAAAAGTTTCTTCTAAACTTTTGATCAAGTCTTGATTTCTTTCTATAAGTTTATGTACCTTCTTATGTACGTTCTTACCTGAGGTAACTTCTTTTTCCACGTGCAATTAAGGATGAAGTGTGCTGCCAAGTATTCTGCTCTTTAGTAAGAGTTGTCTTCATTTTTTATTTTTCAAGGGTAATTCTAAAAGATACTGTAAAATGGTGTTATTTATTTCACTTTAGTTCTAAATGAAGATAATTCATATTTATTTCTAGTAATATTTTGATAGAGGTTGGCCAATTTCCTCTTCTATCTGATGCACAAAAGGGACCTTTTCCAAAAGAAGGAAATGAATAGGTGTTGTACCACACCTTTGCTCTGAAATTGATTGGGGTTTTCTGAGAAAGAGTGTAACTTCAGTGAATATCTTCTTGGTTAGTTATTTGCTTAGTTATTGGTCACTCTACAAGTGTGATCTCAGGTGAAATGCTAAGGAAGATAGAGAGTAAAATAAGAAGAAGCTATCAATTGATTATACTTTTGTAACTGAAGTAAGGTTTGTGAAGTACTATATGACTTGCATATCTCTCTGCCTTCCATTTAAAATCAAAATATAAAATTCATCTTTATTTTTTATGTATCACCAATAAACTTCTACAAATAAAATTTACACCTATTATTTTTCCTAATCCTGTTCATGATTTCTCTATTTTCTTGATTATATGAATTTTTATAACTGATACTAACTTGATAATCTGTGTCATTTCCTGGTTTACAAACACTTATTTATTTTTTGTCTCTTTTTAGTTATAATTGGCCTCCAGTGACTAAGGGAAGTCTGCTCCTTAGTCAGACTTTCTGTCTGCTCCTCCCAGCCCTGCTTCAGCCTCTCAGCTTCCCAGACCCTCATGAATTTGGTTGTAAATTCTTCCAGAAGCTGTTTTACTGTCTACTTTTCAGGACTGAAAATAATCAAAACTTAAAAACAGATACTTTAAAAAGCAAAATGTATAGGAAGAAAGTGGCAACATTTTTTTTTTGGTAATTAGGCTATTTAAAAATTTTTTAACATTTGTCTGTTTTTAATGTGGGTCACCCACTAATACTTCATCAAAATAACAGTTTCTTTGCTGAGTTCAGGTGACCAAGGAATAGCCACACCCTTGGAACAAAACAAAACACACACACACACACACACACACACACACACACACACAGAGAGACAAAAAAACAACAGAATTATTTTTAACCTAACTTTTTATATGGTGTCTCAGATCCCCTTAACTTTGCACACAAGCTTCTGTGTTTAGTTGAATTGAAACTGCTTTTTGTATTTGGAAAGAGTGTGACTATTGAACTTGAAACCTTTTATTCTGGGCATCTTGGTGGTTTCTGGTGAAGTTAAGTGGGTGAGAGGGTGAAGGTAAAGTGGGGGGTTCTTTCCTATTATAAGATGAAGTTTCCCTCACAGTCTGCTCTCAGATACCAGAACTCAAGTATTTCTTACAGTGGTATACTTTGATTATTTTTACTTCCCCTTTACCCATAGTTTTAACAGCATTTTATCAAACTACAGTTATTAAGAATAATTTTTAAAATAAAGTTAGAGTTCACCTAAACAGTCTGCACTTATTGCTTATAGTTTCACTCACCTACTATGCCTGTTTTTGGTGTCAAAAAACAAACATATTATTTTCCATATTTTATCCAGTTTCCTACATGTATATACTGGAAACAAAATTAGGTCTGGAAATATTCCATTTTGATTGAATGCTATGATCAAGAAATTAAAATTTAAATATTCTAAATGTATCTCCAGATTTTCTCAAGTAGCTATGCTGAAAACAAAGAAAATATCCTGAAATGTAAAACCATGGTCAGCTTCAAGAAAGCAAGAATCAAACCCAAGTATTTATCCATAATGATGGATTATAGATGATAAATACAAAATAACCTCAAGATTTAAAGGAAAAGTAGTATTCAACCTGGTATTCTAAACTGCAGCAGATTGTCCATCAATGATAAATAAAAATAGATTTTTGTAAATAATAAAAATATAAAAAGCTATTTTCTGTGCCTCATTTCAAAGAGAGTTACTCAATATAGAAGAAAAATAAAACAAAGGGAGCAGAGTTTGTGGACAGAAACAGTGGCTCTACCTGCAGAACTCAAAAAAGTTATGCTGATTCTGCAGTAGACCTTGAAAATAGTTTTGTTAGCATACCTGAGTCCTACCTTTAAAATGATGGTTTAATAGAAATCTTAGCTAGTGAGTACTCCAGTGATTGAATGTAGCAAATGTTAGAAGATTCTAGTGATCTATTTTTCTCACCAAAAAAAATGAGTATTAGAAAATACAGGAAAAACAAAGTGATGTAAAAAGAAAGTAGAAACCCACTAAGCAATAATAATGGAAAGCCAAGTTCTGTATATGAAACACAGTAAATGTGTACTTTTTGTAACATTTATTGGGATAGAAGAAAGTAATATTTATTGTTCTTGATGGTAAGAACATCCCTCCATGAGCAGCACTCATGTCCTGATATTGGATGTCAAAAAGGCTAATAAATTAGAGAAAGAAATTATTCTGACTTATGGTGTGTGCTTTGTGATTAAAAGTATCTTGAAGTCAAATTTGTAAAAAATGCTTATGGGTTTTTAACCTTCATAAATTTTCTGTAGACAAAGAATGCAACACATAATTATTTTTATAAGAGAATAACTAACTGAGGAAGCATGAACACAGGGACTTGTAACTATTAAAAAGTAGAGTGGGCTGTACAGATGCTGATACTCAGAAATAGTAAAGTGTCCAATGTAGATTAAGCAGGAAATCACAGAACACATAACATAAATGTTAATCAATTAAACACTAAATCTTTTTAATATTCCATTCATTAGGCCTGAAGAGAAAGAAGTGGCCCCATAAGCTAAATTGGTTTTCCTCCCTCCCTCATTGCAATTAGAAAAAAATAATGTGAACACCTAATACATTGTGAAGGGTCTTCTATGGATGTATTTCAAGATTATGATCAATATAATAAGACAACTAGTAGTAGGTATGGGTAAATTTCATTGCCTTTTAAAACTTTACATAGTTGCAGAAAGAGTGTAGGCTGCTAATTTGGGTACAAATTTTGGAAACTACTGTTTTATATGGCACTAGGAATTTAACTAAGGGGTGCTTTATCACTCATATATATTCAAAATTCTTTGATATTTTATTTTGTGACCTAGTTTCAATTAGTTACCGAGGCTGGCCTTGAAGTTGTGATCCTTCTGTCTCAGGCTCTATGATATTTGGGATTACAGGTATGTACCAACGTATCAGGCCTGAACACTACCTTTTTTTTATTTAACATGCATCTAATAATCAAAACTATTTTAAATATTCCTACCTTATCTTTAATCTGAAATGTTCAATATTATCTTCCCAAATTGGTTTTCTTCCTAATATTCTTTTCTTGAAAAGGACAATATTCATGTTGAGTAGTTATACTTTTTTTTTTCTTACCATAACAAGATTTACTCATTAGATTCTATCCTGAGTTAGCAAGTCAAGTTTATCCATGTTTTAGAAAAACATATTGGTATAAAGTGTTCTGGTCATGGTCTTAATAGAATTACCTTACTCTTAGTCATCATCAAAAGAAAGATAGGAGAAAATTTAGTAAAGTCAAAAGCTAAGATCCAACAGTTGGCGAGTTCTTGTTTCAACCAGATGTTTATAATTTGATTGTTTCTCTTTTAAATTTCTTCTTCTGATTACTCTGATGGCCTTTTCTATGATATTTAAGAGTCAGCTTCATTTAATAGCACTAGTTTATGTGAAAAGTGGATACTAAGAGAAATATATATCTGGAAAAAATTAATAGTACTCAATATGTTTCTCATGATTATATACAGCTTCCTCCCACCATTCTGGGATTGCAATTCATACAGCTTTAAATGACTTCCATTCCTTACTATACTTCACTATCAGCACATGCAGAAATAATTTATCAACAAATTTATATTAAATAAGTAGCAATTTGGAGAAAATCAGATATAATTTACACCTGTGAAATTAAAACAATATATATGGAAGTTTGCAAAAGAATACTTGGCACATTCAAGGAATAAAATGAAGAAGTTTACCAGAATTGTTGCTTTCTTTTACGTGATAGGGCACAGTTTATTGTCGTGTTGTTTCAAAAATACATTAACAGTTTCCTTATGAAAAAATAGTTGTTATTCTTTAACATAAATTTTAATTGATTTTTTTTTTAATTTTTACCCATTTATCTTGCACACCGAGAAGGTATTTGCTGGGGTAAAACACAGTGAGATACTGATCAAAATTGTATTTTCAACTAGTGTTGTAAAATGCATCTCTGACAAATTTGCAATTGTTTTCATTTTACATAATAACATCATGCACATTCAGCATGGGAAGAGATTGCTCATTAATTTGGTATCAATAGTGGGTTAGGTACATTAAAAAGATGTTGAGAAAATTACATCTATAATGGTGGAATCTCCCAATTCTTTGTTTTCGTCTTTCCTGATGTGCTTCTGCTATTAATATTAGCATGTTAACTTTAATTTGCATTGTCCATTCAGTTTCTTAAAACATAAGATACTTAGAATTGAGTAAATCACATATAGCAAGTTTATTTCAAAAACTGATATAAGACTCAATGAAATACTTCAGCATTATTAATGTACATTTTATCAAAATTCCATTATATTACAACATTACATACAGTATTAAAATTTTATGTAGCTAAAGTTTTTTTTAACAATGAATGATAAGCACCCTAAGCAAGTATATAGTTCTAATTATTCATTTACTGAACTTCATTCATTCATAATACAATAATTGACAAAAACCACACATCAGAGTGTCTGGTTTTGAAAAAAAATTTTGGTGAAATACTAACAATGCAGCATGCAATTTTTATTCATTATTGTTTTATCATACCCACATCATACCCACATAGTATGATTTTTATAATATTCAATAATATGTAGCTACAATCATGAAATACCACATACCATATTGTATAAATTATATAAATGCTCTTAGTATTTCTTCATTCTTTTCACAAATATTTATCAGTCACTTACTATATGCTAAATAGAAATATGTTCATTATAATTATTTCAGATATTTCAAAAAAACTGCAAGACCTCATTTGAAAAGAACAATACAGATTTCAGAAGTAACTAATGTTTCCCTAGTGAATAATGTGTATGGAAATCTGCTAAGGTCTTTGGGTATGCAAATACATTTGAGATACATCAGAGAGTACATATGAAAAAACAGTACTATTTATTATCTTATATAAATGAAGTGAAATATCATACCAAGAGGTTAAAAAAAATTAACTTTTAGGGAAAAAAAGCAAAAGGGTGCACTAGTATTTGAAATAAGGCAATAATATTTTTTACTATAATTAGTTGTTTTTTAGTCTCATTTCACTCTTTACTTCAATTATCTATCCATTTTGTTAAGAACCCTTATAGGTGTTAAACTATATAAGATACATATATTGTGGTGTAAGGTGTTATTGGAAAATATTGGCATTCAGTGAATAATGCCATCAGTTTTCTGTTCTGCAATATTAAAAAATGATTTCACATTTATTGCAATGGATAGTTTTGTTTAAAGGTAACAGTAGTTTTTCAATGTAGAAATTACTAAGATAAATTTAGTTGTTATCAAAAAGTCTTTAACAACCATTTTTTGATAAACTTTGTGTCATAGTGTATAAGAAAAGTTGCTTCCCTACCCCAAGCCAGACATCATTTGAATAGCCTTGTGTAGTATCAGCACCTACAAGTTTAGATGAGGACTTTAGCATCTTTTCTCCTTTTACTTCCCACCTACTACATGGCTTATTTTTCATAAGCAAATTTCTATGCTTGTTCAACCTCTCGCACATCTCAGAATTCACTAGGAGGGAAACCTGACAATCTAGAAACAAACATATGTGAGATAGTGTATAGATTAATATATGAAGAAGTTCAAGAAAATATTGATTTGGCCATGAGATGGTGTGGTAACTATATAGAAAGCTAAAAATTGAAATTGAAAAAAAGGTAATACTCCTGAGAATTACTATGAATCGTGTAGTATTTGGAAGCAGATATTTTAAGTAGGAAGCTCTTAAGACTGATGTCCACTGAATCTTTCATATGAATATTTGCTCTGGTTTTGAGGGCCACCAGATTTTAGTCAGTAAACTTTTGGCTTGATATAGCATAATCAGAAAGCGCAGCCTTCTCTTTTTATACCTAAGCATGGTTTACTAAACATCAATTGAGTTTTTGCACAGACTTTTCACTTATTTTAATATACCTAGCCCATTAGTCTTGTCACATTCTAAATCATTTATTCTTCAAAGAGTAATTTAGTGAAATTCTGTATTGTCTTTAAAATAAATATCAACCTAAAATAATTTCTATACTCTAAAGCATTTTATTGTAGTATCTAGAATCTTTATAACTACCAGGAAATGACATTCTATGTCTCATTTTTACCATTGTCTCTCTCATATTATTTTCATTATGATTTGAGTATGTCCCCCATTGCTCATGTGTTTGGAACTTAGTTTCAAAGGGAGAGAGTTGAAAAATAGTGGAATGTTTAAGAAGTGAGATCTAGTAAATTGTGGTTAGATCATTGGGGGAGATGCTCTTGGAAAGGGGTAATGGAACTTTCATGGGACACAAGATAGTTTTTATTAAAGCCAGTTGTTTCAAAAAGAGCAAGTCTTCTTTCTGAATTTCTCTGACTTCCTTTCTCATTATGTTTTCTCTACTTCTCAAATGAGGCAATGCCATCTCATGTGTAATGCAGGTAAAGGGGCTGTCAGAGGAGCTGAGATGATTCTGGTACAATACACTTAAATCTTAAAAACTATGTGTTCAAAAAATATTTTTATTTATTTATAAATTTTAGTTGAACACAATACCTTTATTTTATTTATTAATTCATTTTTTGTGGTGATGAGAATTGTACCCAGCTTCTTGCATGTGACAGCTGAGCAGTCTACCACTGAGCCACAATGTCATCCCCTCAGAAAATATTTTTATGCATTTACATCTCTTTTATACATTGGCCTGTTTCTAGTATTTTGTATAGTATTATAAAGCAGACTAAAACAACCTCTGTGTCTTATTTCTAAGAAGACAGGTGTGACTTTGCAATATATTATCAAAAAATTCTGTAAAAGCTTTACAATAAGAACTGGTATGCATTCACTGAGTGACCTTTAGTGAGTGGTCAAATATCTGTGAGTCTAAGGCCTCTTACTATGAGAGTGAGTAGAACATCTAAGATTACATTTTAAAAGCTTTGGTATAGTTTAGATGGTAATGGTTTAGCATTTATGATTCTTATTTTTTTTTTTCTTTTATATTTCAAAGGTGATATCTTGTATTTCTTATTTTCCTCATGGTGCTTAGGTTAATGTATTGCCATTTACTTTGGGACTCAAATATGTGGAATTTATTTTGTTTAGTAAAGCAAAAGCAAGAGTGGTTCCTTAGAATATAGCAAAGCCTCTATAAGAATGTCTTTATTTTTAATGGGAAGAATTGTCTCATTGCTACTGATCATAGAGGGAATTTACATCTTGATGACACCCATTAATCAGAAATGGTCTGAACTGACTAGATCAAAACCATTTTAATACCATGAATAAGGCACAAGGTGGAGCGGCTGCAGAATGTAAACACAGCCCCCGCGCTGCGGGCCACGTGCTCTCTAGCGCTGCAGCTCCTGGCTGGCGCTGCCATCCCATGAGGCCACATTCAGGGGAGACTTCCCCAGCTTGCTGGCTAAGCCTTCAATTCCAGGGCCCCGAGGGCAGAACCCCTCTCTGGAGAGATTACAGCTGGGGGCTGAACAGCTAAAACCACGTGCAGGCCCCTGGCCCGCCCGCCGAGTCCCGCCCCGCCCTGGCTGCCAGCGCGCCCTGCGGAGCCCGAGCAAGCCGCCTGGGCGGGAGGGAGCCGCCCAGCGCGCTAATGGGAAGCTGCGAATCCCGCTCATTTCCTTTCCTTTATTCCTATATTTAAGTTTATGGGTCTCCTAGCTACTTCTCTTAGCGCTCCCATCCCTGCGCCCCCTTGCACTTCTCCGATTGGGACACGCAAGTTTTGCGGCGGGAGACAGTTCCCGGAACAAAGACCTCTGGGTCAGAGGAGCCGTTTGAAGGCTTCCTGGAACCGTGGCAGCTCAAGTTGCAAGTCAGCTGGGCGCTTTTCTGACCTGGTCTGGATGAGTCCTGGGAGGGAGCAGAGAGAAGACACCACACACGATCCCCTCAAAGGCATCTCCAAAGACTGACCCAGAGGCGGCCAGCCAGAGGGACCCTGGCTCCCAGTCCAGGCTTTTTTTTGCTGCTCCGCTCCTTAGGGCCCCAGATCTTAGAAACCAGCGCTTTTGGGGCAGGCAAAATCCTTTCTCACAGTTTCCCTTTCGATTCTTAGGACAGTCTCTTGATGCTAGCCAAAGAACGATTTCCCTTCCAATTTTACACGGAATAGCCCTGCCCAGGTTGATATAGAAACAAGAAATCCATGCCTTGTCTGTTTCAAGAAACTTTATATCATTCATAATGCTTATGATGGCTCCCTTTTGCAGTCGCTCAAACCCTTTCCTATGTAAAGCTTAGCAGTCTAACTCATGATGTCAAAAGGGAAGGTGCCTTCCAAGGAATATGTTTTAGTCCAGTATGAGCAAAACTGGTGACCTGTGTGAGTGAAGTTGATCATTAAAATATGCTGAAAACCAGGGATGTCATTAACAACAAAAAAAAAAAAGATTACCATGAATAAAAAGGCAGATTTAAAAAATAGGTTTGTCTAGCACCATTTTGAGTCTCCTATTAGAGAACAAATTACAGTAATTTTTACAATGAAAGGACTCAAAGACATGTAGCGGCATTTTAAGCCTTCTGTAATCACACAAGTCACCATCAACCATAATACCATTGTAGGGAGAGAAATGTAGATCTTCAGAGGCAGAAAAATCAAATACAAAAAGTGCAATTTTCCTTATGCAAAAAAGACCTCATTATTTATGTCATACTTCTTTTAGCTCCCAGGTTCTATATCTTTGGGCTCAAGATATTCAAACAGAAAAAAGTGGATTTGTTTTATGCTTGATGATTTAAGAACTGATATAATGAAAATGTAGAGAAAACATATTTTGATTTGGGGTTCAGTTGTTTCAAGTATGATGGCTTCCTCAGGAAAACAATGCAGGAGATTTTGTCCTCCACTTCACCTAAATTGTATGGAAAAATTATTATTTTTTAAAATTAAAAGTGGAAGCCACAGCAATCGACAGCAGGTATCGAAATGTCATGATGAGACACAAAACTGCAGTTGTTTTTCTCATGTTTTTTTGTATCATTGATTGCTGTGGAATTTGATTTGAATGTTTGAAATATAAAAACTATATTTAAAATTAACATTAAATATTATTTTTATTATAAGTTAATTTTAAAGCTCATAGCCTAAGGTCATATACAGAGGATAATTACCTCATATTTTTTGAATGTAATCCCAAGACAAAAGAATTGGGATATATTTTTCATGAGAAAACATTTTTATGTTAAGTAAAATTATGTTGTTCCATGTAAAATTATCTTGTTCCATGTATCATACTTTTCTAGGCAGTATATATTTGACCTTAAAATTTAAAGAAGTGAATGCCTTGATGGGGCTGCCAAAAGATTTATATATCTTGTCCTGGTGAATATTGTGTCAGAATATATGGAGGATGAACCAGAAGATTTCTGAAATTGTGTATTTTTGTGGCTGGAAACTGTTGAAAGGTACATCATTGTTATTAATGAAAAATAATGACTAAACACAGCAATGTTCTTTAAGCGTACATACGTGAAGAAATTCTTTGTTAAGCAAAAATGCCCTGTGCAGCCAGGGATGGCTGAAATACATTATACCTAGACTCTGGTAATCTCAGTTCATTTTTTTTTTAACTCTAACTAGTAAATTTTTCTATCTCAATAAATCTCTCTCTATTCCTTTTCTTACTTTTAAAACCAGAGGAGCAATACGTGTCTTTTTTATCTTTCTGGATTGTTTCCCAATTGAATGCAATAAAATATGCAGAAAATTTTGGAAAGTATTACAAAGCATACAAATAGAAGTGAATAAAATCTTTGCTTACTTTGTGACTCTTTTTCTTTCAAATGCTGTTCTAGCTCAAAGTGGGTAACTTATATTTCTTCAATTACCTTTAACTGATTATATGTCCATTTTTCCCCTAGCATTTGAAAGCCACACTTCATCCACTCTTGGTCTCTTGCTTTAGTATTTATAAGTTTTTATTTTTATATTGTTGTGTGTTGATCCAATTCATTTTTCTTCTCATTTAGTGTAGTTTCATGTATAATTAAACTGGCATGATATGTCTATATTGAAGAGTGTACAATGTCCCCAGACCTTGTTCTTAGGCATATGTTGTTGTAAACTCAGTTCTTCATGAATTATATGAAATGTTAATAAAATTGTGAATGATATTTAATATTATTTTTGTATGGATTCTATGTATAAGAAACCTTTATACTATTGTAGCTGGTAAGTCGACATTTTATGATAAGAAATTTAATCTTTATATAAAACCTTCTCAGATTACCTCTAACTACAAAAAATGAGACTATAAATCATAGCTCATTGATTATTTTGTCATAAGTATAAGGCCTCACTCAACCTTGACTCCACATCCATTTCTCTGATTCCTGCCCTGAAATAACACTACCTATAGAATAACAATGATGTCAGAATTTACTAACATACATGAAAACAATGATCATTTAACTCATTCACAGAAAAATAAAATGTCTCCAATGAGGCTGAAGTCTAGAAGGCCATGATGCACACACAAGAAAAATAAAACTCTTCTCTCCTGTAAGAGCTACCTTTAAGTTTGTGGAAATTCAGTCTTTTAAAATCACTAGGAAGTGTTAAAATGTTAAAAAGTTAAAATTTTGAAAATTTATAATTCAAGATATAAAAATCTGGGGCTTATTTTCCTATATTTATATCCTTCTTATAACTCTTAATTTCACCATAAATACAAACAGGAAAAAATCTGATTTATGCAAATTGTATTCCACATTAAGTTCGATTAAAATCTGTAAAAGTATTAAGAGATGCTAGAGTATTATTTACTCAATAGTATGTTTCACTGTTACATTGAACATTTAGTCAAGTGGATCACTGTGATGTCTGTCATTTAACAACAGGATGCAATACATGAGGGTTAACATATAAACAAATATTCAGTTATAAAGACATATTGCATACATAAGTTAAGTATAGGTAAAAAAAAAATGCACTGTAAACCTGCCATGATGCTCCATGCTTGTAATCCAAGCAAATTGGGAAGATGAGTAGTTTCAGAAGTTTAAATTCAACCTCAGCAACTTAGTGTGGTTTCTAGCAACTTAGCAAGACAGTCTCAAAATTTGAAAAAGTAGAGAGAGGGCTTAGGAATGTGGCTCAGTGTTTAAAAATATGTAAATTTAATCTGAAATAAAAAAAAATAAAGTTTCACTTCAGTGTTAAACATCCAAAGTAGACTTCATTTAATTCTTTTCTCAGTATTCAAAAGTGAAAATAGTAATTTTTGATTTAGAAAAACAATTATATTCTTTCAAAGATGAGGTTTCCTCACTATGCATGTATATTTATGACTGATATTTCTACAAAATAACTTGATAATGCCTAATAAATTTAAGCAAAAGTTAAAGACAACAACTTATTTTCTAAACTTAATTGAGTTCTGTATTTTACTGATCCTCATATACATCAAGGTGTAATGAATACATAATAACTTTACTATATACTCACATTTATTATAAATGTTTCATTGTTATATAAGGCATACATTTTGGACAAAATCTGTTCAATTTCCACTACTAGTATGAGTTTTCAGATGTTCAATGAATTTAAAATTTAAATACATTTTGGAAATATTATTTAACTTTTTAGGGTTTCTGGGAACAATGAATTCTCCAAAAATAAGTAGTGTTTAAGAAACATGTGGGTACATTTTTTTTCCATTTGTATTTTCTCTAATCAGTATGTATCAATAGGTGCTCAGTATTGGTGAATAAATTTTTGAGGCTTTGTCACATTGTCGATTTTCACATTTCAAAACTTTCTCTATGCTATGGTTATTATGGTGAGGATTAAATGTTTTCCCTTTCTTAGAGTAATGGTACAATGGTCTCATTTGTAGAGCTTCTCTCCAGTGTGTTTTCTCTGACGTCTAGTAATGTACAATATATAATTTAAAATGTTTCTACATTCTCTATATTTGTAGGTCTTCTTTGAGAATAAATAGCCTAGTGGTGAAAAGAATTGATTTCTTGTTAAAAGGTTTGTTTCATTGTTTCAATTTGTAGGGGTTCTTTTCTGTATAAATTCTGTTGTTAATAAGGTTTAGTCTTTCTTTTTTAATGTTTACTTTTTAGTTGTAGTTGGACACAATATCTTTATTTCACTTATTTATTTTTGTGTGGTGCTGAGGATCAAACCCAGGAACTCACACGTGCAAGGCTAGCACTCTACCACTGAACCACAACTGAAGCCCCAAGGTTTAGTCTTTCTTTAAAAGTATTATCACTTTATTCACATTTCACATTCACCAGGATGTCTTCTGCTGTGATAAATAAAGATTTATTTTTTATTAAAAGTTTTGCCACATTATTCACCTTTGAAGGGCTATTCTCCAGTGTGAGTTCTGTTGTGGTAAATAAGGCCTGTTTTATTGCTAAAAGCTTTTCCACATTCCTTATATTTTTAAGGCTTCTCTCCAGTGTAAATTCTGCTGTGGCAAATAAGGTGTAATATTTGAGTAAAAAGTTCGTCACATACTTTGCATTTGTGAGGCTTCTCTCCAGTGTGAGTTCTGTTGTGGCAAACAAGGTGTGATTTTGACTGAATGCTTTGCCACATTCTTTACATTTGTAAGGCTTCTCTCTAATGTGAGTTCTCCTGTGGCAAATAAAGCCTGTTATTTGAGTAAAAGCTTTGCCACATTCTTTACATTTGGATGGCTTCTCTCCAGTGAGTTCTGCTGTGGCGAATAAGGTCTATTTTTTCACCAAAGGTTTGCCACGTTCTTTACATTTATAGGGCTTCTCTCCACTGTGAATTCTTCTGTGGCAAATAAGGTTTGATTTGTCACCAAAAGCTTTGCCACATTCTGTACATTTGTAGGGCTTCTCTCCACTGTGAGTTCTGCTGTGGCAAATAAAATATAATTTGTGACCAAAAGCTTTGCCCATTCTTTACATTTGTAGGGATTCTCTCCAGTGTGAGTTCTGCTATGGAAAATAAGGACTGATTTTTGAACAAAAGCTTTGCTAATGAAAGACCCCAGCCCAGAAACCCCAGGCCCCATTTTGAAACCATCAGGGCGTGTTGCTAACCCACGTAAACACCGGAGAGGTCTATCTGTTAATCAGTTAAGGGTAGTCTATTGTGAGAGGAAAGGATGGTTGAGAAAGAACAGAAAAACAGATCCCAAGGCATGCCTGAAAAAACAGGAACTGATAATGATAAGCAGGAACAGAAAAACCAGAGTGTTAATATGTAACTGTCATGAGGTTTATCCAGGAACATAAAGTGAAAAACAACTTTGCCCTTTAGGTAATCTATATGTTGGGTTCAAAATAACCAATAAGAAACCTGTTACTTCCCGCACGTGCGAAACCTGCCCCTTTATCCTATAAAAGACCTGTACCCCAAAGCCCGGTGTGCCAGTTCACCAAAGCTCCGGCTGAGGTCTTGCTGAGCACCCGCAGGCGCCTGTGTATCAATAAATTGCCTCTTGTTTTTGCAGCCAGTGTCTCATGCATCTTTCTTGGACAGGGAATCGGAGGGTCTTTCACCACAATCTTTACATTTGTAGGGCTCTTCTTCACTGTGAGTTCTTCTGTGACAAATAAGTTTTGATTTGTCACCAAAAGCTTTGCCACATTCTGTACATTTGTAGGGCTTCTCTCCAGTATGAGTTCTGTTGTGGCAAATAAGGTGTGATTTGTGACCAAAAGCTTTGCCACATTCTGTACATTCATAGGGCTTCTCTACACTGTGAGATGCTGTGGCAAATAAGGTTTGATTTTCGACAGAATGCTTTGCCACATTCATTACATTTGTAGGGCTTCTCTCTAGTGTGAGTTCTGTGGCAAATTAGGAGTGATTTTAGATTGAAAGCTTTGCCACATTCTGTACATTTGTAGGGCTTCTCTCCACTGTGAGTTCTGCTGTGGAAAATGAGGTGTGATTTTTTTAACCCAAAGATTTGCAACATTCTTTACATTTGTAGGGCTTCTCTCAACTGGCGAGCGCACTACCGCTTGAGCCACATCCCCAGCCCGATTGGTTGGTTTTATAACTTAGCTATTGTGAATTGTGCTGCTATAAAAATTAATTTGACTGTGACAATGTAGTTTGCTAATTTTATGTCTTTTGGGCATATACAGTGCAGTCAAAAAACTGGTTAAAGTTGTTAAAGAAAATTCCATTTCTTTAACAATATCCATACAGATTATTATGTTCCACTTAGACCTCCATACAGCTGCAAAAATTGGAATTCATCAATACCTGAGGTGAAAATAAAACATACAAAACAATTAATAATCCATAAAATGACTAGAATTTATTATCAAATCATCCTTCCCAATAAAAAGTAAAATTTAAAAACTAAAAGTAAAGAAAGTCTTAAGCAAAAGAGCAAAATTAGAAGCTATTAAAGATAAACATAACACAGAGTTACTAATATCAATGTTGGTGCTTTTATAAAGCAAATGTGCCCAGTCTAGTGATGGACAACTGTAGTTCCAATGACTGAGGAGGATAAGAAAAAAGGATCATAAATTTTAAGACAATATTATATATAATATTGTCTTATATATATTGTATTGAGCAATTTTGTGAGGCACTTAGCAACTCAGTAAGACTCTGTCTCTAAATAAAATATATAAAAAAAAAGACTGAGGATGTGGCTTTATTGTTAAGCACCACTGGGTTCAATCTTCAGTACAAATTAAAAATTGGGGGATCCAACATGGCGGCGGGCAGAGAGGCTGCGCTTCTAATCCACTCCCAGTGATGGGATCATAAAGTCGCAAGGATAACTCTTGGATTCTACCAACGGAGATTCTTCTAGCAAAATTTCACTGAAGAGAGACCGCCCGGGAGCTACTAGGATTTTTTTGAAGCGTCTGTGTGACCCGGACGAGCAGGACTCTGCCAGAAACGCAGAATTCCAAATCCAAAAGCTACAATCCGCGCACCACGGGCACAGCTGCAGATCCGTCCACCCGCCTGTAGCCAAAGTGACTGGGTCCTGCTAGACGCCGAGACACAGCTTGGCAGGAAGAAGTCTTTAGCCAAACCTCCACAAGCCAGAAGCTGAGGCGAACAGGGCCGGACCAGTCCCACCCCTCCCCTCGGACACTCCGGCAAGGAGGCTGGGGCCTGCCATAGCAGAGAGGTGACGTCATCGGAATTTGGCTGGCGGAATTCCTTCCCAGCAGAATTCAGTTTAGCAGGTGCGTGACTCCCCATACTGACACAAGCAGCCAGAAAACTATTGACTTCTCAGGGGTCGTGTCCGTAGGGAAGCAGAGGGGATCCCAGATCCCCAGCCCCACATATCACCAGGTGCAAATCCTGAGGTCTTAGCCACCAGTTTACCACAGCATTGGGGCTTAAAAGGGACACGAGGTGGGGCTGCAATTGTAACTAGACTTTGGGGGAGTCACTTCTGGGGAACAGGACCTGGCTGGTAGACTGAAAGGAGGAAGGGGGTTAAGAGCTGGAGAAGTGAAATGGCTCTGTACTGACAAGTCTGAGAGACCCCCAGGAGACGCCCTACAGAGATAGCTCTCGGCAGGTAGAGAGCAGACGCTCCGCTTGGAGGGCACAGCACCGCCTACTGGAAGAGAGGAAGGTGGATCTCTAAGAGTATAATTTTTTTGTTGTTGTTGTTGTTTTGTTTTGTTTTGTTGCTGTTGTCGATATTTTATTCTTTTCTTCTTCTTTCCCTGTTCCTTTCTCCCCTTTTCCTTCTCTCTTTCTATCCCATTTCAAGTTTTATTGTTCTTTTCATTCCCCTCTAATCTATCTCTCTCTCTATCCCTTTTTTCTTTTTTTAACAGCACCCTCATTCCCCTAACCCACAACTCTCATCCCAAGCATTACATCTTCCATTGCGTGTAATTGTCTAAATGCAAATAGGTGAATATCTCGAGGCTGTCTATAAGACTTGTAAATACCTAGCTACTACCAACACCCTGATCCAATTGCCTGGTAGTATCCACCTTCAGTGGAGCAATCTTGTAAAGTAGCCAAGACATACTAACCATCGTACCACCAGAGCACCCAACCTAAACATATAGTCCTAAGAACAAACAGCAAAACATTATATGCATACAGAACATAGAAGCCTTATATGAATTGAATGAATCAGCTTTCAAGTACAACAAAGCCCAACATTTCTAGGCATAATCTCCCACCACAAAAGAGAGACAACAGAGATATACAAAGCCAAAACAAATGTATAGAAGAAAGCAGTTACTAAGCAGTCAAACAGACCTGGAAAGCAATGTGAACAATATGAAAAAACAAGGAAAAAAAGGGTTACAAACAATAGAGGATAACCTAAATATACAAGAGGACCTAAAAGAATCAGAAACATGGACAGGGAAAGAAATCAAGGCATACCTAATTCAGATGGAACGGAATATTAGAGAAGAAATGAGACAGCAAATCCAAGCATTGAAAGTATATTTTGAAGAGGAACTAACCACACAAATTCAATCCGCAAAGAATGAGCTTTATCAGGAGATAGAGGTGTTAAAAAAAATTAAGCTGCAATCATAGAAATGCAAGAAACCGTAAATCAGATTAAAAGCGCTAATGAGAATATTAAAAACAGACTAGATCAAGTAGAAGTCAGAACATCAGATAATGAAGACAAAGTTTATCAAATTGAAAAGAATATAGTCAACACATAAAAGATACTGAAATCTCACAAGCAATCTATCCAAGAGATATGGGACCTCATCAAAAGACCAAATCTGAGAGTCATTGGGATAGAAGAAGGCACAGAGAATCAGTACAAAGGTATGGATAGCATTCTAAGAGAGATAATACTAGAAAATTTCCCAGAGATGAAAGATAGAATGGATTGCAAAATCCTGGAAGCTTACAGGACCCCAAACATCCAAAACCAAAATAGACCAACTCCAAGACACATAATTATGAAGATAGCTAACATACAGGACAAGGAGAGAATACTAAAAGCTACGAGAGAAAGGAGGCAGATTACATTTAGGGGTAAACCAATTAGGTTAACTACTGATTTTTCATCACAGACTTTGAAAGCGAGAAGATCCTGGAACAACATATTTCAAACACTGAAAAATAATGGATTCCAACCAAGAATACTATATCCAGCAAAACTAAGCTTCAGATTTGACAATGAAATTAAAATATTTCACGATAAACAAAAGCTAAAAGAATTCGCAGCTAGAAAACCAGCACTGCAAAGTATGATGAGCAAAATATTACAAGAAGAGGAATTGAAAAATAGCGCCCAAAACTAACGGTGGGAGGTATCTCAGTAAAGGGGGAGAAAAATAACCAAAGAGGGAAAACTAACCAATCTAAAATACATAAATAAATAAATAAACATGACTTTCATTGCTCTACTGAGAACTGTTCCACAACAGACTAACACTGGTCCCAATCTCAATTCCTGCACTAATGGGCCATTGGGAAAGTGATTTTAAGCAAGCCTTACAGTTCCTAAATTTTGAAGAGGGTATTCTGCAAAAAAGACTTGAATCTAAATGAACAGAGAAGGAAAAAGCCAGGGTCCAAGGACTGAAGATGAACCCTGCCTCCAGAAAAATCTAGGATTTGAAAAGATTTTCAATTAAAGTGAGGTGGCAGGTAAAGTATAGAGCTTGACATAAAACAATAGCCTGACAGCAAAATGTCAGGTGTGGGCAAGGACGTATTTGTGAAAGACTGATGTTTCACAGCCTCCACAACAGGTAAAAATGAGTGCTAAAATTGTAATATGTAACATAAGAAAAAGTAACCACATTGTTTTCCTTTTTTTTTTCTTTATTTCTTTTTTCTTTTTCTTTTCTTTTCTTTTTTTTTTTTTTTGTAAAAGTGTTTGAAACTAGGGGAACATAACCACTGAGCCTCATCCTCAGATTTTTTAATGCTATATTTTAGTTTTTGAGACACATTGTTAATCACAATATTGCAGTATTCTTTTATCAAACAAGCATTTTGATCACGAAATAAATATGTCATGTTAGCAACTACTTCTCTTTTACTGATTTTGTTTCTTTCCTTAAATTCAAGTGAAAATGTTATGTTTTGTATTAAATAACTTTTTTATAATTTTAATCATTATTTTATTATTTTTTAGTTTTTATGTGGTGTTGTATAACCCAGCACGTCGTGTGCACTAAGCAAGCACTCTCCCACTGATCCAGAAACCCAGTCAACATTTAACCCCATTTTAATCAAATTATTTTCTTTCTTTCTACCCATCCTTGCTTTTTTTTTTTTTCACCCTTCAATCTATGTGATTAAAAAGTCCTGGGAAATGATACTGCCTAATGTTAATAGTGGTGTTTGGAGCACTGGGTTTTGGCAAGATTCCCATCCCTTGCCCAGTTTTGCAGTATTCTGCTGTATATTTTGAATTCTTTATAGAAGCCTTTAGCATTTTTGTGGAACAATGCACTCAGTTTTCCAAAATATGGCACTATTTTTAAAAGGTTGGGGATATTGAATGACATGATGAGAAAAGCACCTGGCATAGTGTGGTTGTGTGATTCTGAGAGAACACAAATTTTTTTGTGAGATCACACATGGTGTTCTTACCTAGAATGTTCTTCCCTTTGCTCTTTAGCATACTTCAATTTATCCTTTAATACCTAGTTTAATGTGAAGAATTTGTACTCCCAGCCAATACCTATACCCAGCCAACCAGACCCCTTCTCTTTGTTGTTTTGCAGCAACAAAGCAACAGCAGAAAGGCTTCCAGTGTGCTCATATAATAATCGGGTTCAGCGAGAACTATAAAGGGATTTTGGCCACTGAAATCACCTGGCAAAACCCAGCTCCTGGTTTTATTGAACTTTGCTATCAGATTCCATGACCTCTCCAGCGTCATTTTTTTAATTAAATCACCTAGTTCAGTTTCTGCAGCTAGAAGCCCAAGTCCCCAACTGCTGCCCTGTCTCTACAGCATTGGGTCAGGCTGTCAGAATAAATCATAGTTTTACAGAAGTCATTATAAAGAGGCTTTCTCTTCTGAGACAGAACCTTGAGAAAGATGGCCATTACCAGATACCTATGCTTTCTCATTCTGAGATGCCCCAGGATGGCTGGAGAAGAGATCGCATATGACTCTTGTTTGCCAAGTAGCTGTGCCCATCCTGTGTGGAAAGGGTAAGAGAAGGTGCTGAAGGCCACAGAGCTTAAAAAAAAAAGCAGAAGGCCATGTCCTTTGAAAACATGCTTTTTTAATCTGGCTGGGCTCTTTCACAAATAGGGCAGGGATGCTGCTAGTTGCTTGACAGTGCCTCTCCTGAATCCATAATACAAAGACAGTGCTGAAAACATAATCACATTTATGCAAATAAAGTATTATCATCAGCTGGAATTTTGTAAATGGAGATACTCTGTGGTTAGCAGAGTGGTTCAAGGTAAACCATTGAAGATGTGGGGTTCAAACGTCACCAGAGCCCGAAGTTAATTGTCCCTTAGACTCAGTTTTGTCACAACCATGGGCATCTCTGCAAGATCTCTTTCATTCATTTCAGATGGAGTTTTCAAGGAGCAATGGAGTGGCCAGGTGACAGGGAGGCTGGTGTAGGAGTGAACTTGATGGAAAACCATGGCTAATGAAGAAGAGCAGAGCCATTTGGTATGCTAGTGGATGCTTGTGGAATTGGGCCAAACGAGACTGCAAAGGTTCAAGAGCTAGAGGGAAAAACCTGCTACCCCAGAGTGTAGAATATGTCATCAGAGGATGAGCCACGTGGACAGAATGCAGAGGATCAAATGGGTGGAGTGGGCGTGGCTCTGCAGAACAGTTCAGGTAAGAGGCCAGATACTGGGTGAAGTCTATGAAAAAAAGTGGAGAGGACCTAGTGGGCAGAGCTGGTGAGGCAGAGTCAGGCTGAGTGAGTAGAGCCCAAATTGTAAGAACAGTGGGCAGGGAGAGGACAGGGGAAGCACATGGGAGGCAGCACCCCACCCAGGACCCCTTAGGTGAGCACAGCCTAGGAACCAGGAGGCACAGTGATGCAAAAGCAGAGGGCATGATGGGTGCATCCACAGGAGGCAAAGGGAATCAGGAGAGGCATCCTATAATTCTCTCAGGAATCACTGTGGACCCAGAGGGGAAGCAGGGTCTTTGGGCTCTGACATAGTAATGTGACCTCAGGGTCTGCTCCATTGGGGGCCTCAGTTTTCCCTCTTACCCACTGAGGCAATGAAGGGAGGCTGAAGATGCCATGGCACAGCCTTTCTTTCATCCACCCTCTCATTGGATGCTGTGCACTTTCTATATTTTCAGGTTGATTGGGTCCCATGGGGTTTCTGGAAGGGGTCCTTGGGATATTGCCTGAGACACTTTGTTTTTGGGGAACAATACTTTTTTTCTGGTGTGTTCACAGAGATTTCTCTTGGTGCCTGCTGTTTACATATTGAGACCCTGAAGTCCAGAGAGGGTAAGCCTGTGATGCAGCCATCACTTGCTGGAGCCTGATCTGGATCGCACAGTCCCTTTCACTAACTCACGCACTCACTGGCAGGGATTTCGTAGCACCTGGGCAGTGAAAAAAAGCATTGTTGAGGGAAGAGGCCTTGATTCTTTCCAGGTGCTACTTTGGGACACTCCCTACATCTGTAAAGTAGGACACAAAGTGACTTCTGCCTCTCAGCCTGGTGTAAGGCCAAGTTTCAGCTTCGTGATTCTCTAAAAGGCAGTTTGCAATGGATGGGGCAGGGGATCTATTTTGACAGTATTATCATTTAGTATTTTTTCTTTTAAACATTTATTTTTTAGTTGTAGGTAGACACAATACATTTATTTATTTTTTTATTTTATGGTGAGGCTTGAACCCAGTGCCTCATACATAATAGACGAACTCTCTACCTCTAGGCAAAACCACAGCCTTCATTTAATTTTATATATGGAAATATAAATCCTTGTATTAAAAAAAAAAAAAAAAAAAAAACTGTAGTACCAGGCTCTGTCCTAGGCAGAGAGGACACAGACATGAACAAAACAGCAAGGAATCTCTGCTCTCATTTTCGTGGGGGCTACCATTCCCCTGGACTGAACCAAGAATTCAGGCACTAAAGAGACATAAATTACTGACCCCCTTTAGGCACCTGATCTAATTTTACCATCCATGGCAATATTTTACCTTCTTAATTATTCTAAAACACACCCTTCTCCATGTCATTTAGCTGCCCCAATCCTTTCCTACCTATGAGATAAAGGTCTCCTTCAGGATCCCTTCTTTGCTTGCTTCTCCAGTTGCATCTCTCACCCCTCTTTGAGGTTTCAAGAATTCCTGTCTCATCCCTACTTGTACTTAATGCTCTGCTTAATGTGGGTACTTTTCCATTGTTAGGAGTGCTAAGTCCTAATTAGACACTAGATGGCACCAGAACTGTACTTTTGACATTTTTCTAGCGTCCACCAGAGTATCTGCCTACTTATTGCCTGGCTTGGATAGAAAACATTTTAGAAAACTCTTCAGTACTTGCTTTACAAGCAGCTTTTTAATTTTTTGTACAAATCTTCATTAATTGTATTATGAAATTAATCATTCAGGTATGAAAGGGAGTATTACAATAACTACCCAGTGTATGTATGTGTGTGTGTGTGTGTGTGTGTGTGTGTGTGTGTGTGTATAAACATATATATTTTTTTTTCAAAATTTATTCAGAAGTAGGATAAGGGTTTGAATTTTGTCATAGCCTCTTCCTACACCTATTGTGCCTGGGATGTTTCAGGAGTCTTTATTAATATTGCAGGTATTTCTTTCTCTTTTCTAAGGTGTGACTATTATAAGCCATTAAATAGAATAAATATATCTCAGAGATGCCAAGTGTTATCTCACTTGTAGTTGTCCATAGGGCATCTGTATGCCTAAGTGAATATTCAGTGCTTTTTGGCAAAAGCAGCTTTTAAGTCGCTCGATATGAGGAGGATTTGTGGACATTTAGAAGAACTTGTCCCCATGGATATAATTATCAATAAAATATGTATTATATGAAATGATGGCATGACTTGGTAACAGGAATAAAAGTGATTTAACATGATTTATTTATTTATAATTATATATTTTAAAATATTCAATATACATATAATTGTGTACTTATAAAGCAATAATTTTGAATACATGTATCTCTCTGTGTCCCTATTTCACACATATATGTTTATAATATTGTCTTTAAGATAAGCAGGTTTGGGGGATGGATTGGTGTGAGTGTAATGTTGAAAAGATCAAGGACAATAGCTGAATTTTTGACTTGAACACTCTAGGATAGTGGCTGATACCCAATCATTTAAGGATCAGAAAAACCACATGAGGCAGGGAAAAGAGTTAGTCTTGAAGAAGGCTTTTGTGTTGATGTTTGTGATTTCTCTTTATATCAATATGAACATGTCTGAAGGTGACAGGAGAGGACTGGGAAGAAAATAAATATTTGGAAATCAGGGGAATGTGGAAAATACTGCCATGAAACTGAGAATGACCCTGGGTGTGGTTGAAGATACAGAAGTACAGAGAGCATTTCTCTGAGTTGGGGACACTTCTACATTTAGCATTGGTGAAGAAAATTATATGAACGAGACTGAGAGTTAGGGCATCCAGTTAAAGAGATAGAAAACCAGGAAAATGTAATGACATGGATTTCTGGAAGAGATGATTTTAAAAATAAAGGCAGAACCTTTTGTTCTAAAAACCACTAAAAAGTGAACTACAGGGTGGCAAAGCAGGGACCTTGAGATTTGGTGCCATAGTGGTTTCTGATGATCTCAGTGGAACCCCTGTCCTCATGTGGTGGGAACTAAAGCCAAATGGAAGATTAATGGAAAAATTAAGGTCAGCATAGTGAAGGCAATAGCTGGAGATTATTTTTCTGATTGTGCACAGTGAGATAAAGGGAGACACAGCCAGGTGTTAACATTTATGGTCTCTGAGATATAGGGAGAGTTCATTTCTACAAATGTTTTTTTGTTTGTTTGTTTTGTTTTCGGGTTTTTTTTTTGTGTGTGTGTGGCTGCAGAAATATTTTTTCTATTAAAATGTTTGCCATCTACACCCTAGAGTTGATTTTTTATAAGTAATATAAAATTTCAATAGTAACTTCTGGATGGTAGGAAGGGTGCTGGGGCAGGGCAAGGGATGAAAGTAGAAGATAGATAACTAGATATGATTATTGTGTACCATGCACTTGGAAATTTTATGCTTGATTTCATTAACATGTGCAATAAATATTTGTTAATTAAAAACAAATTAAAACTAATTATTCTATTTGGTCACTGAATGGTAGGCACTCAACACTGATGGAGAGAGTATCCTTATGGTTTGTTTCCTGCTTGTGAAAATGGTCTTGTTAATCACCTATAAAGAGAACTGATTAAATAATTTTGGAAGAAATAGTATGGATTTGAAATGCCTTGTTGTCACAGCATGATGAGGTTAACTGATGGTCACTGAAATATTTGAAGCACTACAGTCCATGCAATGTCAAGGTATTTTGTGCCAGGTTCACCCTTTGGGAATGTAATACTTTTCCTTTATTCCTTCACTATTTGTTGCAATCAAGTCACCTGAATCTGCCCAACCACAAAATGACAAGGATACTAAGCTCCACATGCAGGAGAGGATGCTATTCTCCTGCATTGTTTTGAACTCTTCTATATGAAAGATTTGTCTGTTCCCAACACTTTTTATCAGTGAAGTCAATTATGTTTTATCAGTAAATATATATTCATTTGTTGCTTTCACTTATAATTTACTGTTAAAGATTTTTATTTTATTGCTTATATTTTTTCCAGCTTTCACTCTTTCAGGATCTTTTACTTAAGTACTTATGTCATTTGTCAGGCATCACATGTTAAACACCTTAGGAGACTCTCCTCTTACTCTTCATTTTCTTCCTTTGTCATATGTTGAGGCTCATTTTAAAATTTATCTTACCAAATCTTAGAATCACAGGATTCTACAGGGATATATACATATTTTTCCTGGTATTTTTAGGGTACCTTGTGTAATTTGTCAGGCCCAATTCAAAATAAAAACTTGGACTTCCTGTCTAGAAGAGGTGAACTCTACCATTGACATTATGCCACAGAAATCTATTTCTTTCTTCTGTGATCTCTTCAAATGTCATGGTACATTTTGTCGTTTAATTGTCCTTCTTATTACAACATTTTAAATTATTAGGAAGACTTCTAACATTCATCTTTATGTATGCCATATCAATTCTTTTTTTTTCTTTTTTTTTATTGTTGGTTGTTCAAAACATTACATAGTTCTTGATATATCATATTTCACCATATCAATTCTTAATGCAAACTTATGAACAAGTCACATTAGAGAACGTAAACATCCATGTTGTGTTCATTAACACCAAAGCAGGGAATATGTTACAGAGAACCAGTGCAATTGTTTTTACTACACCTTGATAAGTGTGAAAAATTTCTCCAGCTGGTTTGTTAATGAGTTTGAAAGAACTGCAAGAAAAGTGACTATGGATCACCCTGCTTTCCCTTTCTCTTCACATCCTTAGCTGGAGAGGTGGGCTAACACAGAGAAGTACCTTGAGTGACAAAGCTGTCTTCTTTCTGTATTTGAATCTAATTCTGGTTGGACATTAATGTGTGACCTCCCTGGGTTTCATCATGCTCTCCTTTTTTTACTTACTTGTGGACAGGACATGGTCACATTGTACCCAACTTTCTCTTAGCTCCCATATTTCCTTGACCCACTGGAATTTGTGATAATGGGAATTAAAACTCAGTGTGCATGAAGTGGCCAAATGCAGTATACCTGCAGGTTACATTCATGTGCTGTGTTCATACCTGTGGTTCATTGCCTTCTTAGAATTTACTTATAAAAAATAAGTAGTAAGATAAAATCAATAAAAGTTATGATAGCAACAGCAAAATACTCATTCAAGAACAGATCCACTGTAAGCGGGGTAATCCTGACTGTATAGGAAGAGCATCATGGAGCTAGTCCTTCTTTTCCTGCCTTCTGCCTCCTCCTCTCTCTCCATTATCCTAACCTCCCTCCATCCCTTGTATCCTTCCTTCCTCCTTTGCACAATAGTAATTACACTAGGTAGGATATATGTACTCTGAAAAAATATAGAAGTGAACATTATAGTATTGTAAAGTAAAAGTACAGTATTATCCTGCAAATATCTAGAAGTTGTTTATCTTATACAATTAACATTGTATATCCATTGAAGATCAGCAACCATTTTACCCTAGACACATTTCTTTGCAAACAGCATGGTACTCTCTGTTTATTTTTTATTTATTTATTTATTTATTTGCAACTAGGAATTGAACCCAAAGCACTTAACCACTGAGTCACATCCCCAGAGTTTTTATTAATTAATTAATTTATTTATTTATTTAAATTTAGAGTCAGCCTCTCACTCAGTTGCTTAGGGCCTGGCTATTTTGATGAGGCTGGCTTTCAACTTGTGTTCCTCCCACCTCAGCTTCTCAAACCACTGGTATTCAAGGTGTGTCCCAATGTACCCATCTTGTTTACTGTTTTTTCGTAGGGATTTTGGTATGTTTTAAAATTTATACTCTTCTCAGGTGATGTGTAAGTCATTTTTC
This sequence comes from Callospermophilus lateralis, assembly GCF_048772815.1. NCBI lineage: Eukaryota > Metazoa > Chordata > Mammalia > Rodentia > Sciuridae > Callospermophilus > Callospermophilus lateralis. The sequence continues at coordinate 766,559 of NW_027513563.1, forward strand.
TCATTCCAACAGTTGAATCTTTTCCCTGTCCATGCTTTACTGTGCTGTGCAGAAGCTTTTGGTTTAATGGAATTATACTTGTCTGTTTACTGTTCTTTCCCCTGTCTTTTCACTGTCATAGCCAAAAAACCATTTCCTAAAGCAATGTTATAAAGTGTTTTTTTGTTTTGTTTTGTTTTCTTTTTATATTTTTCTCACAAATTTATGCTTTTCTTTTTTTTAATTTTAGATTGAAAAATAGTAACTTCAGCTTGTGTAGTATAGCATGATATTTTAATACATGTAACACTGTGTAGTGATCAAATCAGAGTAAAGTTTATATTTGTCACCTTAGTAAGATGGGAATAGATGGAGAAATGGGACCCCAGTATTTTCTTCCAGGAATTTTACAGATTCACATCTCACTGTTACAGTTTTTTTTTTTAATCTTTGAGTTGATGTTTTGATAAGGTGTAAGATAAAGTTTGGTTTTCTTTCTTTGCCATGTGGTTATTGAGTGTCCTCAGCACCATCTGTTAAAGAGGCTATCCTTTATCCATTCTGTATTATTGTCCCCCTTCTCAAAGAAGAGTGTGAAGTGAGAGTCTGGGCTTATCCTTGTTCTCTTTTTTGTGCATTGGTCTGTATGTTGCCTTCTATTTCAGTACAACAGTGTTTTAATTCTTATAGTTTGTAATTTGTTTTATTTAATCTTTTTTGCATTTGTTACAATAAGCTACACATAATAGTGTAATGCATTGACACAGCATACAGAAATGGAATATAACTTCTCATTTTTCTTGTTGTACATGATGTAGAAGTACACCAGTCATGTAATTGTACAAGTGTACAGGGAAATAATAACTGATCCATTTCATTATCTTTCAAATCTTCATACCTCTTTCCCTCCCTTCACTTCCCTCTCTCTAATCTAAATTGCATTTATTATTCCCTAGTGCCTTCCATTGTGAATTAACATCTGCACTTCAGATAAAATATTCAACCTTTGGAACTTTGTTACTGGTTTATTTAGCTTAGCATGGTATTCTCAAGTTCCATCCATTTGCCAGCCAGTGGTATAATTTTACATATTTTTAGGTTGAATAATATTCCACAACACACACACACACACACACACACACACACACAAACCACATTTTATTTATCCATTCATCTGTTGAACGTTACCTAGGTTCGTTCCATAGTTTAGCTATTGTGAATCTACCTACTCTACATTGATGTGGCCACCAGCAATGTATGAGTGTACCTTTTGTCCCACATCCTCATGAACAGAATCCCTATGTGAAAAAAAAGTACCACCTGAGCAGGATGAAGATCAGGAGACATTGATATTTAAGTTAAGTTTTCAGTGTTGAATTTGAAGCTGTATCTAATGATAAGTGAGCTAATATTATTTTTTTGGTATTGAGCTACTACCAAAGATGTTTGTGTGTTTTCTGAAGTAAGAAAACAGCAAAGAGTGCTGCAGAATTAGGACATAAAAAATTAGAAGGTTTGCTGTCATTAATACCAGGTGAAGGTGTGTTTAAAACCCAAATGGGGAAACTCAGGATGTTTGTGTAGAAATCAACAAAATAGAACTTTAACAAAGAAACTCATCAGTTCACTTGCCTCTGAGTAGATAGCTGATGCAAATAACTTGACCACACTCTGTAAATGTAAATCCACTTTTGATTCAAGGGAAATACATAATTCAGACTTTGGTAGAAGGACCTGTCAAGTTTCAAATTTTTATAGTGCTGTTAGCACATAAAAGACCAAGGATGATAAGGGGATGTCCACCATGAGTAAGGTTTAGAAAACCTAGAAGTCATCTCATACTGGTGGCTGATTTTTGGATGATGCTACAATATTCACTCCCACAGACACACTTTAATACGTATTCAATGATGTGCTGAAAGACACATGAGTGCTCAGGGACAGCCACCGAGCCACTGAGTCTCTTTCATGGAAACTCTCCCTGTTTCAAAAACTTAAGTCATCCTTCCACAAATGCCTTAATTTAGATATTTGAGAACCACACTGAGAAACATCTCTCATTACTATAATCCAGTTACCATTAACTATTTCTTCAAATTTGCACTATTTCCTGAAGGAAATTTCTGTCTTACCTTATATGAACACTCAAAAATGAATTCTGGGTTATTTCATGAGGACTTGGAATTGTACTTGAATAAAATTTTTGCAAAACAGGTTTTTTTAAAAAAAGAATTAAATTTATATTTTAGTTATAGGTGGACACAATATCTTCATTTTTTAAATTTTTATGTGGTGCTGAGGATTGAACCCAGTGCCTTATGCATGTGAGTTGATTGCTGTCCCTTGGAGCCACAATCCAAGCCCTGTGAAGCAGGTTTATAATTGAGAACATCTTTATTTGACATTTGAGGGGAAGAGAAATCTGACAAGAAAGAAATGAAAAAAATACTGTTTTCTCTATTATAAATTGTTCATATTTATTAAAAAATAGTCGGTGATATTTTAGCAAAAGAATTTGTGTTTTTATTTCTAAAGATTTTAGTAATGTTATATAAGAACAATACACTTACTATTTAAAGTGCTATAAGGTATGCAAAATCATGGTATTAAATTTATATCTTTTCCCCATGATAATGCATTAGTAATAAATTACTCTAAAACAAAACAACAGCTAAAAGAAGATGGAAATTCCAGTTGTTTTTAAAGTGTCATAAAAATATGTTTTCTTATGTATATGAAGGTATGAGCTGTGGAAAGACATGTCTGTAGTTTTCTATATTAATGTCATTCTGCCACAGCACAGAAAAATAATATGATTTATTTGGTTATAAATTTAAATTTATCCTCAAAATTTAATATCTACTTCTCCACATCCCTGTGTTTTAATAATTTGTTTTTGAACCTGAGATTTAATTTGGGGGTTATTTGCCTAAGAGCTCCATTCTCAATTCCTTTTTTAATTTTTATTTATTTATTTATTTGAATCAACAAATATTTTCCTTTATTTCTTTCCATATTTTTATTGCTACATTTTAATTGTACGTGTTTGTGGGATTTGTTGTGACATAGTCCTACAAGCACACAAACATAACAATGCAATTTTGCCAGAATCCCTCCCTAGCCCTTCCCTCTTTTATCCCTCCCTCTCACCCTTTGGTACCTTTCCTCTACTGTTCTTCCTTAGATTGTTAAGAGATCCACTCCAACCTTTGTTTTACTTTTTCCCCTCTAGTTTCTATAAATGAGAGAAAACATATGACCCTTAACCTTCTGAGTTTGACTTATTTCACTTAATATGATGGTTTCATCCATTTTCCTGCAACAGAGTTCTGGTGATCACTGAGTTCCCTTCCTAGTCCCTGATGTACACTGAATGACCTTAGTACCTATACTATTTTTTTCTGCTTCTCCATGCTACTTTAAATCCTTCCAGTATTCTCCCACAATCTTAAATATTCTAACAACTTGCAGTCTTTTATTATTTATTTGTTGAATGTAACTGAGAGTACTGACTAACACAATTTTCATTGTTGTTCTCACCTTACAACTCTAAAATTACCTCTACCTTGTTGCTTTCTTTATTTTTGTGATATATTCATATGTAAAACATATTTCTAATCTGAAGATCCTCAGGATTAGGACCATGTGTTAGCCTCTTTTTATTTTCTATTTTGATGCAAATTCTCACTATGTTTCTTAGAGGCTGGCTAAGTTTTGAGACTTGTCTCAAACTTCTAATTATCCTGCTTTACTATCCAGAGTGACTAAAATGACTGGCCTGTGTCATATTCCATTGCCTTGGGACATTTTTTTAAAAAAGCATAAAGGTGAATAAACTTATATATATACATATATATATATATATATATATATATATATATATATATATATACACACACACACACACACACATAGATATATAAATTTTGTATTGAGAGAAAGATATATATATATATATATATATATATACACATATTTAGATAGATAGATAGATATACATATATAGATATATAAATGTTGTATGGAGAGAAAGACAAAGTAATTGTGATATAATCTTTCTTGGAACATTTCAAACAATAAAATTTTATTAGCTTTATGTAAGTATACTACATATTTTATGTGAAGTTAGTAGTAAAAATGATATAATATTAATAGAATATTATATTTTAGTAGGTGTATCTTTGAGAGTACAAATTTCCAAAAAAGGATTAGAAACATTAAAGACCTAGAAATTTATATAAAGGTAAAAATACCTGGATGTTAAATTATTATTCTTCAAGAATTTATATACTTTAAAAATCACTCATGTAAGATACTAATACTTATACAAGCCATTTTAGTTTTTAATGTTGAGACAAGATCTCATCAATAAGCTATCAAAGATGACCTGAAACTTGCCTTCATCTTGTCTTAGCTTCCTGAGTTGCTGCAACTACAAGTGTGTACTACAGATTCTTGCTCAAATTTTAAAAGGTAATTTTGGTAATTTATATGTTTCTAGGCAATGTCTTTATATTCATTTCTGATTTTAGTTTATTTGCATCTATCTCTTTGTTACAGTGTGCTTAGGTATAATTTTATAAATTTTGTTGACATTTTTAGAGTCAATTTTTGGCTTTGTTCTTTTCTTTTTCAGTTTTTCTGCTACCTCTGTTGTTTATCTCTAATCTTTACTATTTTCTTCCTTTGGATAAAATTGAGTTCATTTGCCTCTTCTTTTTAGAATTTCTTGAGGTGTAAATTAGGTTATTATTTTGATATCTTTCTTCCATTTAATGTAGGCTTTCACAGTTAAACAATGGTTAGTGAATTCTATTAACATTATGTAATGACCTTTTCTCTAGAGAGATTTTTAAATATATATTTTAGTTGTGGATGGACACAATACCTATACCTTATTTATTTTTATGTGCTGAGTTTCAAATCCATGTGAGGAAAGCACTCTACCAGTGAGCTTCAACCCCAGACTGAGACACTTTTTGATGTACAGTCTAGTTTGTGTAATGTAAGTATATTCTAATCTTATTTATAAGTGGAAACCTGAGTAGATTGCTTATGTTCATATTATTTAAGCACTAAATGCTTAGTAGTTTATGCACTCCTTACCCAAACAAACAAAAAAGCAAAAAAACAATAAACTTCTGTTCTTTGGGAACTCACTACTTCTACCTAATAGACAAGCAAACCTGAGCATGGAGCCCATGTTCAAATTGTGCTAAAGTTAATCTAGAAACAAGATGTTATTTAAGTCCAAGTAGTGTCAGTTGGCTCTGCCTCAGTTTGATAGTTGATGCTCAGTGCAGGGTTACCCAGCTGTGCACACAGCTCCAGAAAGCCACAGAATTAGCTGCTTCCTCTCTATGTGCAAACAGATGGTCAGCTGTCCCTGGTGTCTTCAACATTTTCTACATAAAAATACACATTATGTAAACAGGGATGATTCAGTTTCTTTTTTTCCTATGTAGGTGCCATTTTTTTCTGTGTCTTACTGCTCTGAGTAGAACTTCCAATGGAACACTGAATAAGAGTGGTTAAAACCAGACATCTTGGTCTTATTTCTGGTTTTAGAGAAAATGATTTCAGAATTTTTCCATTCAATATATTCCCAGTATGATGTTGACTATGTGTTTTTCTTATGTAGGCAGCATTTTTCATTGTTCTTTATCTGTTTTAAGAGGTTTTATTATGAAGAAATGTGAGTGGTATTGAATATCTATTATTGGATATTCCAATGGTTTTTGTCTTTCATTCTGTTGATGTAAAACTTTACATTAATGATTTCTTTATGTGTAACCATCCTTGCATTCTTATGGTTAATTTCATTTAGTCAGGGTGTATAATATGTTTTATGTGCGGTTAGTTTCAATTTGCTTGTATTTTGTTGAGAAGTGTTGCATCTATTCTCATCAGGAGTATTGAATTGTAACTTTTTTGTGCAGTTGTCTGGTTTGGTTATGGGGATAATGATGAAATTCAAGTTCAAGGATAAATTTATTAACAAAAATCACAATTTTATTGAAAGAGAATTGAATTAAGCAAAGTGTGCTTTTTAAAACAAGAGCCCAGGATCAACCTAAACATGTTATCAGAACCTTTTCACAGGATCATGAATGCTATGTACAAAAGGGTACAAAGAATGGCAGCAGGTACATTTCCATGTACATTTTATGCATGTCATTCCACTTCCTGTTTTACTTCACCAATAAAACATAAGCACAAAGATGAAATTAATAATTGCATAAAGCCCCTCTGAGCATAGAGCCATGTGTGATTATATAGGTTGAATACCCATGCAGCTAGCATCAGTCTCTCTCTCTCTCTCTCTCTCTCTCTCTCTCTCTCTCTCTCTCTCTTTCTCTCTTCAAAAAAGAATACTAGCCATGAAATACACCCTCTTAACAAACTTTTAAGTGCTAAAACATTGACAACTCTAGACCTAATAATATACATATTTTTTTTAGAACTAAACATATTATAGTTATACACACTGTCCAGTGTCCCTTCTGCACCAGCCTCTAGTAACCAGATCTGTATTTTGCTCTAATTTTCTGTGTTTGACTCTTTTAAAAACTTCATTATGGGTGGATCCTCTAAACTGTGTTCTTCTCTTGCTCAATATTTTATCTTGGTTAGTGATCTCTCATACCTTTTCCTTTCATAAATGCCAGTGTTACATTATTTTTAAAGTCTGAATAATTTTCTACATGCTCATTAGTCTTCCTTTCATGAATGTTAGGTATCTTTACATCTTGGCTATGATGGGTAATGCTGTCATGAATCTGAAAGGCCTAATATTTTTTATAAATCTTGATTTCAATTCACTTGTAAACATATATTCTGAAAGGGTTAGGCTTATCTATTTTATACTTCCGCCAACATTATACAATTATTACAATTCACCATATCTGCTTTATTAAGCTTCATTAATGGACCACCAGGAGTTAAAGGTAGAGAATGAAGAGTGATTAATTGTGTTATAAAGAACATCAAAAATGAGGGTACCAACACCCCTCCAAAAGCTACTGAATGGGATCTTCCACCTCCAGCCATCATGGCAGGCTGGTCCTTGGCCACATACAGTCCCAGACTAAAAAATGAAAGTCTAGATCTGGTGCTGCCCAATATGGTAGCCACTAGTCCAAGATGGCCATCAACCATTTGACATGTGGCTACCCCAGATTGAGATGTGTTCAATATAAATCACATGATGGATTGGAAAGATTTAGTACAACAAAAGAATGTAAAGTGTCTCTTTTATAATATTTTATGTTGATTGTGTTAAAATAAAATTTGTTTATCAAATTAAATAAAATACAGCACTAACATTAAAAAAAGCTTCATTATTGTTTTTCATTTATTATTTGATAACCTCCCTAATGCATATGAGATTGTATATCACTCTGGCTTTTATTATTTGTTTTTTTTTATTGACAAAATATATTTGTATATGTTTGTGGGCTGCAATGAAGATTTATTACAACCACACATGGGCAGAGTGTCACCAGAAAGTTCTTTGTCTAGTGTTTCTACATTCTTAACAAAGAATTGAAGAAGTTACAAGAGATTGGCAGGCAAAGTAGAGGTTTACTGAAAGTAAAAATATATACCCTGGAAGAGCAGAGTGGGCTGAGCTACAAAATATCTCAAGGCCCCACCTGCATATAAAGTGGAGTTTGCTTTTATTGTGTGGCACTAGTACTCCCCATTCTTACATACCTGACATTTCTTGGCACTTGTATCCACAGCTAAATTTGACATCATTTCTTCTCTAGTGCCCATGAATAAATTTTTCCTCAAAGCCCAGATAAAGAATTTGGGAAAGGAAATCCACAGTGTTCATGATATGTTAAGTAGCAACAAGTTAACTTGAGGTTCATCCCTTGGACTAATGACCTGTCCAATATAGAAAACCTTTCCTTCATGGTCTTGAATTCCCCTTGTGGTCATCCATCTTTTTCTCTTTAGCCCTTAAATGCCTTAGTTTCCCCTCAAAGAAAGAATGTATGTGAGGCTGAGGTGCCCTAGTCATTCCTCATGCTTAGATCCCACCTACCTCTGTGACAGTATAGATTAGTTAATCAAGTTTGATTAGCACATCACTCATGTTTTTTATGTGCATACCCCTGAGCATTTGCTGAAACAGAGCATCAACATTGCTTTTTTGCTTTCTTTACATCTTCCCTGGGGAAGTAATCTCCTCACATCATAAATAACTAGGTTATTTATGCATTTTTGTAGAATTCTAAGAGTACTTTCTTTTGGATATTAACCATTGTGTTATATGTAGTTTGTAAATATCTCCCACATATTTTAGAGATTGTCTTTTTGCCTGTTTCATGTTTACTTTGCTACATGAAACATTTTGATTTGAATAACATACTGTTTATCTATGTCTGCATACATTTCTTGTCTTTTTTTATTAGTATCTCTCTTTCCTGTTTCATAACTTGGGGGCTAGAAACTAGATTGCCTTTCCCCATTGCCTTTTCAGACAGCTTAGATAACACACCCACCAGAGGAATCAAGTAATTCAGACTTCAAAGATGGCACCAGAAGATCTAAGAAATAGCTTTCTTTCAAATTAACAAGTGAATCGCAATTTTGTTACAGGGAGTATCTGGCAGGTAGTCTTTGAATCCCTTATTTTGAAAAAAAAAATTCTTTTATTCTGTCAGGAATAGGGGCTCATGCTTATAATTCCAGTAGCTTAAAAGATGAGGCAGGAGGATTGTGAGGTCAAAGCCAGCTTCAGCAAAAACAAGTTGCTAGGAATTTAAATGAGACTCTATCCCTTAATAAAAATTCAAAATGCAACTGGGAATGTGGTTCAGTGATTGAGTGCCTGTGAGTTTAATCCCCATTACACACACACACACACACACACACACACACACACACACACACACACACTTCTATTCCCAGTGATGAGCAGCATCACAGAATCTGGAACAAAAGTTCCCTGTGCTCCTCCTTTACTAGCAAAGCAATAATATACTTGCTTTGCCTTTTTCTCAAAGCCATGTCCTCCATATTAAATAGGTATCAGGGAGAAGGATCAAGATTTGGTAGCATTAACACCATTTTTGTAGGTATCAGTTTAAAAATAATGTGTGTAAAATGTGGAAATATGATCACTGGATCATATGGTAACTTTATTAAGGATAAAAAATACAATGCTTCTTTCCCAGAAGACTGTATTGGCATCCAAGAAACAAAGAGAATTTCTGGGCTCCACAACAAATCGGTATTTGTTACTATTGTGTTTTGTGTGAGCCTGTGCCATTTATTATTGGCTACAGAAATCTACTATAAATTATAATTTCATTTCTCATTTGACATGTGCTGTTTGGAATATTTTCAGATGTTTTCATGCTCTTTCTAGAGCTTATTTTGTGATGTTTTCATGCTCTTTCAAGAGCTTATTTTGTGAATGCTATTTTCATGTCTTCTTATATACTTGTCATCCACTGAAACTGCTGTGGCAAAGCATCCATTTCAACTAGTTGGATGTGATCATTAATTGATGAATTATTATTGTGTATTTTGATTATTTCATCATTTAGAAGGTATACGTCTACAACCTTTCTATAAGTTACCTGGACTGGTTCTTAATTTTCAGTTGTATATTAGGTCAGAATTTTAAATTCAAAATTACCTCAGAAAAGAAATAATATTATGAGGCAGTAGAATCTAAGGTATATATGATATTTCAACATTTCCCACACTACATCGTTTGATATATTCAAGACGTAAAATACTGACAATTATCTAGAAATTCAACTTTAATATTTTTCCTTTTCCTTATTAAAATAATACTACAAATCCATATTTTTTATGGCATGAATTATTAAGACCAGATATTTTTCATGTTTCTCTATTATTTAGATTATACATTTTGATCTCTTGTGAAGTGTATCACCGAGACAATGACGAAACTGTTGATACATAAGGCAACATATTCTTGAAAAAGTGGGCAGCATAGACTGAATCTTAATTGAATCCATAGCAAGAACTTCTCCTCCTTCTTTAGATAAATTGAAATGTGGCACAAACCTGTAATCTCAGCTACTTGGAAGATTGAGGCAGGAGAATCAAAATTTTGAGCCCATTCTCTAACAACTTAGCAAGAGCCTAAGCAACTGAGACGCTGTCTCAATAAATAAATACATAAATAAATAAATGATTGGGGGTGTGGCTCGATGGTTAATCACCACTGGGTGTGATTCATGGGCAAAAAAAAAGAAAAAAAGAAAAAAAAAGTAAAAAGATTGAACCAAATAAACTAAAATGCTTTAAAATTTCTAGAAAGTATACAAATTATATGTTGACAACTTAAGAATCATGACACTTAAAATTCTATTTATTTTAGAGAACTTTTTCACATCTGTGTATGAAGTTACTGGTAACTTTTAATATATATTTTATATATGCATTTTATGGGGTACATTATGATAATTCAGTACACATAAGTAGTAGTATTCAAATTATATTAAAAGTATTTTCATCTCTTTAAATGTTAATTATCTTAAAATATTGTAAATTTATTTATATATTAATTTATTGGTGCTGTGGTTAGAACTCAGTGGTACTTAGCCACTGAGCCACACCTCCAGCCTTCTTTTGTTATTTTAATTAGAGACTGGATTGCTGAGACTGATTTTGAACTCATGATCTTCCTGCCTCAATCTTTGAAGTCAGTGGGATTAGAGGCATGTGCCTTCTGCCAGGTGTAAATTTTATTTTGAAACACATTTTAGGTTATTTTCAATAATAGTTACCTAACTGTGCCATAGAAGTATGAGGAGTGATTCCTCCATTCTAGTCTTTGTGCTCCTCAATGAACTCTTTCAATCTGTCCATTTCTACTCTTCCCATTTTCTTGTTATCACTATTCCATTCTGTTCTACTATATTTACTTATTGCTTTCTAAATGAATGAGAACCTGTGGTGTTTGTCCTTCTGCACTGGACATATTACACTTAACATAAAAAAAGGTCATGGTGTACTTCTTGTTATGGTAAGGTGCACAAAACAGGAAATATACCATTTTGATACTTTCTTTTTTTCTTTTAATGCCAACCCAACTGAGACAGTCAACTCGTGTCAAGAAGCATTTTTTTTTTAGAATCTGAACCCTACATTCATATTTATTGTTTCTCCAGTTGTGATTGTGCATAGTAGAATGTGAACCTCACTACTTTAACATTATTTTTATATCTAATTAAATGTTTTATTAATAATTATCACATGATATGTGAAAGCTCAAGGAGATCTAAAACTACTCTCAACAAAATAGATATCATAGCACATGCTGTATTTTTGTGTATACAAAGTAAACACATAAAACTGCTGTCAGATCAGAGGAGGCGCAGCGACCAAAGGAGGCTGCTGAATGAGGCCAGCAGCTTCTCTAATTGCTGATTTATGATTGTCAGATGGTTACCATGTCATAGGGGAAAAAATAAAAGTTTCTTCGTGAAAAAAATACTGTAGTAGTAATAGCATTTTCATGAGCTGAGTGGTCTCCCAATAAACTTTTTGTTTTACCTAAAAACAAAAAAACAAAACCAACTGGGTCCAGGTTCATTGTGGATTTCCTCCTCTTATTTCTTGTCTGGTACAGCTTTCAGTGAACCAGTTACATGAATGCAGGACTACTGTATTATTGTCCCTTTACATATTGTTATGCTTCCAAGAAATACCCATAATATTGGCTAAGTACATAGGTTATAACTGCAACCATTTACTGTGCTTCTTGCATAAAAGTTAATACACCCAGTGCTCTACACAGATGATCACATTTACTCCTCACTGTGGTTTTATAAGGTGGATTTTAAGGTTTCCCCTTATAGAGGGGAAAGCCAAGGTCCAGAAAGTTTTGAGTCCTCCAAAGTCCAATAAGCAGAGCAGGGAAGCTAGAATTCCAGTCCTGTGAGCGTGGAAGGAAATCCTTGTGTCTGAAAAGACACTGGTAAGCTGCATGTATTTCCCAGTTCTGCTTTTGGCCTAAGATTCATGGACAGTGTTTATTCAACCCCAGGTTTGCTTTTTTTATTTTTTCATCATAATAAAGCATCAACAGCTCCTGTCTTTGGTTTCACATGCACCTTCTGCCAGCTGAACCATGATGGGGAGAAGCAAAGTGGGAGGAGGACACTGTGCTCAAGCCCAACCTCTCTCCAGGATATTCTTTACAGCCCACAGCAGCAGCGCTGCCCTGGCTTTTTGCCTCTGCCGGGTGGGCACCACTCCTTCTGGGTGTCCGCGACCAGGTGTTCAACTACATTTCCCAGCAGACCCTGCTGCAAGAGCAGGGCTCCAACAGCCTTCCTTCCTCCTGGCCTCCCCCGTGGCATCGTGATGATGCACACAAGTCAGGCACTGAGGAGTGCTGGTTCTCTGGATCGCGATGGCGGAGGCGACCTAAATAGTTGCAATAGGCGCAACAGCGGTGACTTCAGGGAGGATGAAGATGGCTGGGCGGGCCCTGTGCACAGAGGGGAGGAGTGTGTGGGCAGAGCCGGGGCTTCAACTTTGGCAGCGACAGTCAGGGCGATGGAAGAGACTTCTCAGCCAGCCGGTTGTTACTCCTCAGCAGCTCAGGAGCAGCTCAACCTGTTCTCTGTGGAAAATCTCCATGGAGACTGTGACAAAAAGACGCTGGGTCAGTGGAGCTGCTGTTCTGGAGCCGGATGCTAGGCCGAACCCTCCGTCCCTGCTTCCCCCGCCGCCAGCATGTGCGCATCCTCAGTTTCTGCTCGCAATCTCGCGGTTCTCTGTGAGTCTGTGCCTTACTGTCTGGGCAGCTGTGCGACTTTTGGGCCAGGCGGGCGGGGGAAGCCCTAAGGCCACGGCCTCTGCCTCTCCCACCTGGAGCGGAAGCCAGAGGCTCCACCATGGCCTCCGGAGCTAAAGGAGTAGGAGGGAGGGGTGGCGGCAAGATCCGGATGCAGGCACTGCCACCAGGGGCTCATCAAGTCTTACTAGCCCCATCGACTGCAGCACCAGGTACCTCAAGAAGCATTTACTTAAGGAAGAAGGCACTGACTGCAGCTAGGAGCTGAGCATATGATTCACTAACCCTAACCCTAACCCCAACCCCAACCCCTAACCCTAAACCTTTATAAAAATTTATAACTTTATAAAAGTGTTTTCTGTATAAAGGGCACTTTCTTTGTTTGGGCTTTGCTCTGTTTTAATTAGGGACAAGCCTGGGCCTCTATCACGTGCAGAGCCCTCTGTGTGCACTCCAGATGCAGTGGGTGGCTCCTGGGGTGGGGAGCAGAACATGCTGATGGTCCCAGGCCTGGTCACAGAATTGCACCATCTGTAAGGGACATTTTCAATAGACTTATGATTCAGAGTTGGATACCTATCAGTGAAAAAGAATGGGAACATGATGTTGAGCACAGGAGAGAGGGACAAACCCAGGCTGGGGAGGTTAAGAAGGGACTGTGGGAGGAAGGCGAGTGCAGCTGGAGGTACACTGTGTACATGGTGTGGGGTCCATTGGCAGAGAGGCCTGGGCTATTTCTCACAAGTTCCCAGCAAGAGTTGAGATCTTGGGAGAGTACACAGCAGTACCTACTTTGAGCATTTAGGTCCAGGAAAGAGGCAACATGGACAGGTGGCCATGTGGAAGGCACCTCCTTTCTCTAGTAGAGTCCCCATCCTGAGGAGTCCCCAGGGCGAGCAGCACTGTGTGTGCCTTGGGGGTTCTAGTTCTCATTTACATGGAGGCGTGACACCTCTGCTTTCTACTGGAATTAGGGAAACCCTCTCACCTCCTTCACCCTGGCAGCCCTTGGCTGTTTTTCTTTGACATTGCTGAGTGTCACAAAGGAAAACCTATCTCTGCATGAGCTGGCAGGTAGCAGTACGTGTCTGAGGGTCCTGGCACCTAGGTGGACATGGCGAATTCTGCTGGTCACTGAACAACACTGTATTGTTGACTGTTTGGGGCATGATCTATCACTTTTTTCCAACTATAGGAAGCCAAGCTCATTATCTTTCTGTAGTAACCTTTGGATAATGGCTGTACAATGATTTTTATACCTGAATTGCTCTGGGAAAGAAAAACATCTCAGCAGACGTTATTAAAAGTTTTTTAATCCATGAAAGCTTAACCAGCCAAACTGGTTAAGAGCACAGGGTCACTGCTCGGCTGCTGTGCCTGGCATCTTTATCTAATAGCCACCATCTGCTGCATTGAAGATAACACATCAAAGCTAATGATCAATTTCTGCCAATAGCTCTGGACATTCATAACCTCTGTATTGCCTTCTCCTCCTTTGAGAGCTGAAGGAGGGGATGGATGTTCTTTTCCCTCCAGAGTCCTTGAGGCCTCAGAGTCAAATGCTTTGATTTTCTCCATTCTCACAGAGGGGTGCTTTCAGCCTGACACCACAGGGATGGTCAGGAACTGTGGGAAACAGAAAGCTCCTTTTTGTGTTCAGAGCTTTTTGCATAATAGGGTTTCTTATCAGTGTGTCTCCAAAAATAATACTGAGCAGTTTTGTACCTGGTTTTCTATCAGGAAAAGAAATTTTATCCCACTTTTGGTTCTGAATTAGAGACAGTGGCTCACACACAGGTTCCCAAGATAATGACAGAATGAAAATAATGGTAGGCTACTTAGAGTATTTTCCAATCCAATTCACACACCCCATCACACCACAAGCCAGATGCAGAGCCAAGTGCTATTCTTGCACTGTCTTCTCCAGGCTCAAGGGTGCTCAAGGAGAGTTCATGTCACTGTGGTGAGGACTGGCTTTTTGGCTACCACACCTCACCTTTGGATGGGTGATGCTAGTCACCATCCATAGACTGGGGTCCTGGTGACATCTGGGATGTGTCCACTACTAGCCCATCCCTCAACCCATCCCTCAGCCTGTTCCTTAGGCCTGCCTGTCTTCCTCAGCCAGATGAAGAGGATTCAGGTCTTGGCTTGTAGCCCAGGGGATGGCAGGATTACACGGTGGAGGAGCCTGAGTCCTGGGACTCCATGGAACCACTATCAGGTGGCCAGAGGGAGCAGGCCTGGCTCTGGGAGTTAGTCTGCATTTCCCAACCTGAGGCACTTCCTCTGAGAACTGGTTAGTCCTAGAGAGTCTGCATCTCTTCAGTTGGAAGGTGGGATTTCAGGATGGCAGGACACCACAGTACACAGTCCACTTATGCAGTACCTCAACAGCTGTGCACAGAAACCCAAACTACCACCTCCCTCGATAGAATGGGTCAGTGAGCAGAGAGTTTAAGAAAATCAGATGTAGTGGTTTTCTGGGTTAACTGGGACCCATTCTTATAAATTACAATATTAACTCTATTAGCAGTGTGGTCAATTTTTCTTTAAAAACTTTTTTTTGTGTGTGTGTGTGGCCAATATTTCTATCTTTCAATATATTTATGTTAGTTACTGCCATTGGAGGAAGTGGTAGGGGGAACTCTGGATTAAAATGAGAATTAAATTAGGAATTTTTTCCACAGGAAGGATCGGTTTTGAACTTGTTTTGACAACCTTTCCTGCAGCTGGTGGGTGGGAAGCACTCTGGCTGCAGGGATAGAGATACACTCTCTAAACTCACAGATATGCACATTCAATCACATATTAGAATCAATGTCAGATCAATTTTTCCCTTGTTGGCTTAATACACAATAAAGCAAATGGCCCATAAAGAAGAAAGAAAAGGGTTTATTCAATAAGAAAGTGTTTAAATATGAAAACATTTTGATAGTTTATAAGGTAAGATGATAAAATGGATTTGCTGCATATCTTGACTGAGGGATCACAAGATTTTGTAAGAATTTTGGTTAGTGATGGTGTTTAGTAGTTTCTTCTCTTTCCTCTGGGACCCATTTCCCTGAGAATTCTCATAAATTAGTACCAACAGTCTTACAGATATTAGAGGATGTTGTGGCTAAAATGAGACACCAGAAACTTTAGATACCTTAATGACATGAGGTGGGGATGATGAGATATTTTATGATTCCAGGGTTTTAATTTTTAATTTTTTCTTTACTTTTTGCAGTCAGGAGCAGACTTTTGTAAAGAGAATGTTGCTTCTAGAGGCCAGGTGCCTGGGAGTCTCAGGTAAAACCTTCTGACTGGAACCAAGGATGATGTTCAAGTCTTGATGGCCATAGCCCATGAAAATTAATTGCAGTGCAGTTTGTCACTTCAACCAGGGGCAGCCAGCTTGCAGATAGAGGCTAGGCAGGAGGCAGCTCCTTGGGGAATGGGGCAGTCAGCCTGCTGGGAGAGGCTGGGCAGAAGGCAACTCCTTGGGGACTAGGGCAGTCAGCCTGCTGGGAGAGGCTTTGCAGGAGGCAGATACTTGGAGAGCAGGTCCAGCCAGCCAGCTGGGACAGGCTGGGCAGGAGGCAGCTTTGCAGGAACCAGGTTTCTTCCCTTTTAAGGCCCTGTCCTTTCCTGGGGATCCAGAGCCCTCTGCTGGAGGTCAGGGCCAGAAGTCAGTGCTGAAGGGTCACATGCTAATGCTCAGCCATTATCTGTTGCCTTCTCTTTCTGGGGAATATACTTGGCTCCTTCATAGCTGCCCACTGGGACCAGGACTCTTCTTGAAATGAGGTGAGGGAAAAAATGATGCATGTCCCCTTGTGATGACATGGCCCTTCCCTTGCTCCTTTAAATGGGGACTGCAGGGGTGTGTGAGGGCTGTGAGTCCTGCAGAACCAGGAGGCACCCAAAATTCAGGCTGCCATGACAGGGCCTTCAGCTCAATAGGTGGCGTGCTGGTCAGGTCTACAGGTTACAGAAGGGAGGAGTTCAACCCATGCCCCACCCATTGCTGGCTCACATGAAGCTCCCAGAGATGGAGTGAATCAACACTCTGAGGGTGATGAGACTGGGTGTGGACCCATGGGGTCAGGGTAGAGCTGGTTGTATCTTTGCCTAAAGGTAGGCTGACATGCTTTCCCTGAGGAAAGGATATGAGCTGATATGGAAACATGTTTTTG
This sequence comes from Callospermophilus lateralis, assembly GCF_048772815.1. Taxonomy (NCBI): domain Eukaryota; kingdom Metazoa; phylum Chordata; class Mammalia; order Rodentia; family Sciuridae; genus Callospermophilus; species Callospermophilus lateralis. The sequence continues at coordinate 783,515 of NW_027513563.1, forward strand.
CAGTTAGTCAAGGTGATGTCACAATACAGCAGGGGGTGCCCCAGTGCAGGGTGACCATGTTCTTATGAGGGACTGGCCAGGTGAAGAAGAACACACAGGGCCCTTTGCGTATAGAGGTGGAGGCTAGAGGCAGGCAGCTGGGAGGAAAAGGCTTCAAGGTCTGCAGGCACCATTGGAGCTGGGAGGGCACAGGATGGCACCTGGAAGTGTCCCAAGAGCATGGCCTAGTTACCTGTCTCAGTCTTTTGGCTTCCAGGACACAAATGATGAGTCTTTAAGTCACCCAGGGTTTCCAGCTTTCTTCCAGCAGCCACAGGGAGCAGAGGCTGCCAGTATGGCCATTTACAGGTGTCCAAGCTGGCCAAAGGTGTTGATATGGCCTCCCAGGGGCTGGACCCCAAGGATTACCTGCAAGAAAATCACATACGGGAACATAAGAGCATCTAGGATTCTGAAATGATTACCTGAGGCTTTCATAAAAACTTCCCGTATTTAGCCGCACCAAGTGGTGACCAAGGGTGACAGAGAATCTTGGGAGAGCCTGGTTACAAGGCAAAGGCAGGGAGTTGCAAGGTCATACTGAAGTCTGCAGGCGCTAAGCACTGTGGCCTTGTCCTTTGTCTTCCATCCTGCCCTGTGGCATGCAGGACCTCTGCCTGGCCGATTGTTTAGCTCAGCAGTTTCCAGAGCAATCCATAGCAATGTTCTCAGGGTTCCTTTTCCTGCACACCTCTGCCACATGGGTTGGCTTCTGAGGTATCCCCTAGCACCTGCCACAGTGGCTGTGGCACTTCTAGGTTTGCAGATGGTGAGAAATGCAGATGGAAATCAAGGAAGGCACTGCTTTCAGTTTTGCTTTGAAGTTTGAATTTTGCTTTTTAATATTTTTATTTTTTTTTGTTATGAGTATATCAGAGTTAAACACAATAGTGGGCTTTCTTTTCAATAATCCCACAAGCAAGGGTGGTAATTTGCTCCAACTTCAGGCCCTCGAGCCTCCCCTTTCCTCCCTTCTCCTGCCCCACCCCTCCCTGATTCTCTCTTTTTATTTATAGTTCGTTTCAAACTTTAATAGAAAGTGGCATATGCTCATATTTAGGAATCACTTTGTTATTCTCCTTCCCACATCTGTATTTCTCAATATTGACCTATTCAAAAGCAAATGATGCTCAAACATTTCAGATTTTTTTTAAGAGTTCTGCCCTCCCACGCTGTGAGCTCTTTGCTTTCTCCTCTGTGAACAGAAGGTCGGGGTCTTCCAGGACCACCAGGGCTTCCTCTGTGGACCTGAGGGGGTGGAGCTTTGAACTGAGATATTTTTGCTTGATTTGGAGTTTGTCTCTGCACCTGAAGCTACTGTACATTTCCTAGGAGAAGCAAGATCTGGCAGTGGCCCTAAAGTGGATTTTCTGTGTGCCCAAACCCTCAAAAAGCCCAGTTTTCAGGGGTAAGTTGTGACCATGGACCTTGTCTTCAGGCTTAGTCTCTTTGTGGCTGGAGAGTCTCCCATGCTGGGGGAGCAGCCCTTTTACCTGGACCACAGGTGAGGTCTGAGGCATGGAATCTCAGGCATGTTAGGTGTTTTAGAAAGGGGTTTTCAGCAAATCAGTTTGGCACAGCCTGTTTCATCAAACACCACTGGTCCATGTGATTTCCTTCTAATTAAAATTACTTAAACTACTTTCTTTCAAAATACTAAGATTTTTAAAAGTGGTTATTTGATTAGAGTGCCATGGGAGAGACAAATGAGCCTAATAGCCCTTTTCATTTTGTGGGTGATCCCACTCAGAGTGCAGGCGGCCATTCTTTGTGGCAATGGTAAGATCATCAATGTTTGCCCTTCCCTTCTTATGCTGACTACTCAGCTAGAACTGACAGGGTTTTTACCCCCCACTTCCCTCCTGACCTGTGGGAGAGATTGTCGGAAACATGCCCTGACTGGGACGAACCAAGGTGGAAGACAATCAGACGCACCAGGGAGAACAGTCAAAGCAAGATCTCGTTTAATGAGAGAACAAATACAGCTAATATAATGTACAGGAGCCAATCAGGGTAAAGGTCAGCGCCAATCAGGGTAAAGGTCAGCAGGGTGGAGAGAATTTACATCTACACCGATCCTACAGGAAGTAATGGGAGACACAGCTGTCCGTGAGGGCAAAAGGGTTCTGAGGCTACTCTAGATGTGGTAAGATTCTTCATCACAACCCATGGAAATGCCTTCTGGCTAATCCCTAGGTGCTCTCTTAGCAACATGTGGCCCCAGGACTGGGAAGCAGGTAGTAGCCAGCAAGTTAAGTTTCCTTTTTTCTGACTCAACATGTCCCACATTACATCATGCCCTACATAGAACCTTTCATCAAATACTCACTCTCCCTTCTTCCTCCCTTCCTTCTTCTGGGAGAGAGATGCTAGTCTACATAGTAGAAAAACAAAAAAAAAATTACAATAAAGATTTTCCTGAGTTTTTGAAATGTATCAGTTTGTTATCTTCCATTTGAAAATCACAGAAAATCCAATTAAAACAGCTTTAGATAAACAATAAGGAGTAATATTTTGTGTAGCTGAAGTATTCAGGGGAAGAGTGGACTGCAGACCCAGTAGCATCCAGGGGTTCATGAGGGTCAAGTTTATTTTCACTTTCATTTTTGCCTTCTGCCATGTGTGTCCCATGGTCAGACAGGCTCTTCCCTCATGGAAGAAGCTCTAGCCTAATGTCCCTCTGGGTTTAGAACCAGAAGAACAGAACTTTCCTCAGGGAGTCATCCAGCCCTGGATGTGTTCTAATCGCATCCTGGGTAAAAGTGGAGGAGCTGGGTCTTCTGGACTCAGTCTCTGTTAGGCATTGATCTGCAGAAATGGCAGTGCATACAGCTGCAAGGTGGCCAGAAGGTCCACTGCAGGACTCATGGACATGGGGCAGGCGGTCACTGCCATCCTGGGAAGAATCAGGTGGGAGGAGGAGGTGCTGTGTCCAGCTGATGGCACGTTCTTCAGATGTCACCAGGAAACCATTTCAGGGCTTTAGACTGATAGCACTGGGGAGAACAGAAAGTTGGTGAGTCCTCTCTTATAAACCCTCAAGCAGACGGGCAGACCCAGCACAAATCTTCTAGCCTGATGTTTCCCAAAGCACTTGTGTTGTGTACTTCTGCTGTGAACTTCACCTTCCATAAAATTTGTGCATGGCTGTGGCACTCTCCAAGGCCACTGAGCTTATTTTCTGTGGTCTCCAAGGTCGCATGGCCATTCCCCTAACAACTCCTCTTGTGGAAGTGTATGGCTGACTCACAACCTTTCCCCTTCTCAATTCCCATGAAGCATTACCCACAGAGGATTTGCAAACGTGCAAATATGTGCAGATACAATGAAGAGAGGTGTATATATTTAAAAGAAATGAAATCAGCATGTGGAAGAGACATCTATACTCATGGGTTTTCTTCAGCACCCTTCACAATAAGAAGGAATAGAATCCATCTTAATGTCCTGTGGATGGATAGATGGCTAAGCAAATTGGCAGGTGTACTGTGGAATATTATTCAGCCCCCAAAAGGAAAGAGATGCCAGCACTTTCAGCAACTTGGGTGGACTTAGAGGACATTGTGCTGAATTACATAAGCCAGGCACAGAGAAATCTGGCACAACCTCACATACATGGGCAATCTAGAAATGTAAACTTACAGAGGCTGAGAAAAAATTGGTAAGGGCGAGAAAAAGATGTTGGTCGATGCTTCATGGGCACATGTATGCCAGGTGAGTGAGACCTAGAGATCTGCACCCTAGCTGCCTGTATTTTAAAATGTGGTATTTTGCCCTTTAAAACATGTTAAGAAGACAGCTCTCTGGTTAAGTATTTTTGCATAACAAAGCAAAACACACAGGGGAGTCTGAGGGAATGGCAGGAGACCTTGTGGCTCCGTGGTGTTTCAGGTGTGTGCAGTGGCCAGCCCACTGAGCCCTGCCATCAGATATGATGAATTATTTGTTTCTATTGTGCCTCCTATTGAGGCAGGGGTAATGAAGTGGCAGTGCAGGTGGCTCCTCTGGGGGCCATGAGGCATCTGTTCCACCTGAGCTCATAAGTGGACTCAGCAGCTCAGGCCAAACCCTTTACACCTGCCTGTGTCCTCCCTACTGCCTGCAGCTATGGCAGATGTGCTGTGCATTTGCAAAAACCTCTGGACAAGGGGAAAGGACTTGGAATGTAGCCCGCCCTGCTCCTCACTCCACAATGTAAGGTAAAAGAGGTCCTGGGACTGGGACTGGCTACTGCCCTCCTCTTCCGCTATGCTTGCTGCTCTGTTAAACTTGTTTTTATGGTAAGTAGATTAGTAATATTTTTTTGGTGGGGGGGTAGTAGGATTGCCTTAGGTCTGAGGCTAAGCAACTCCATTTTTAAAAACCTGTAGTCTCACCAGGCACACCCATAGATCCCTCCAGTATGGCCTCAAACAAGTTCCTTTCCCTCACCCTGATAAAGAGAGTGAAGTCCCTGGCAGGCTGTCCTCGTTTATAATAGGAAAAGGTGAAAAGATCAGGGTGGAGACCACAAAACTAGATGTTTCTGACCCCAGGGAGAATGATGACAATGAAAAATCTGGTGGTAGCTGATTAGGATTGAAAGTGGGGGTCAAAAACCCCCCAAATTTAGTATAAATGATAGAGTAAATGAACCGGGATTCAGCCAGCCAAAAAAAGAATGAACTCAAGATAGAGAGCCTGATTATGACCTTCCATCTCATCACTTGTCATCATTCCCTGAGCCTCTGCATGATCCTCACTACTCTCAAACTCTACCACCTTGTCTGAGCCTTCGCAAAAGCCACAGCTTCTTCCTATAACCCCCTCCTCAACCAGTCATCCACTTCATGACAGGAAAAGTCTGCCTTGGTTCCATACCTGATCACCATGGTCTGAGTGTGCATCTGCTGGACTCAAAGCCTAATACTTAAGACCTTTGAACGTAGCATGCAGAGGGAATGTTTGTCATTAGCCTATCATTATTAAGTTTGTTTTGCAGTCCTTAGAATTATTCTCTAATTGTTTGCTGTGAGTTGATTATGTTCATTGCAGTGCCTAGCATTAAGGATTGTCATTTTCTTGATTAAGAAACTATAGAATAAAATTGCATTAAGTAATTTGAGTAGGGCTGGGGTTGTGGCTCAAGCGGTAGCACGCTCGCATGGCATGCGTGCAGCCCGGGTTAGATCCTCAGCACCACATACAAACAAAGATGTTGTGTCCACCGATAACTAAAAAATAAATATTAAAATTCTCTCTCTTTCTCTCTCTCTCTCTCTCTCTCCCTCTCTCTCTCTCTAAAAAAAAAAAGTAATTTGAGTGACTATAGCATTGAAAGGTGGAGAAGTGTGTGGACATTCTTTATTTTCCCCTCAACTGTATTTGTCATAATATACCCCTCTCGTGACTGGGCTTTACTGGGGATTGATCCCAGGGTGCTTAACCACTGAGCCCCCTCCCCAGCCCTTTTTATTTTTTATTTTAAGATAGGGTCTTGCTGAGTTGCTTAGGGCCTCACTAAATTGCTGATGCTGGCTTTGATATTGTGATCCTGCCTCAGCCTCTTGAGTCTCTGTGAATATAGGTATAACTCCCTTTTTCATAGAGGGCTAGAAAATTAATTTGGGTGGATTTCCTTTGTATTTGTATCTTCAACATCGAGATCTCTCTCTCTTTCTCTTTTTACTCCAAACTGTTTTCTCCAAGACAACTCCACTGGGCATAGTCATGCATCAGAGCCCCAGGTACTTTGGGGATAATGGGGGCAGCCCAGAAGGTGTTTCTGCAGAGCTGTGCTGTGAGCTCCATCCTCTCCAAACAAGGAGCAAGTGTAGGGAGGAAGATGTGACCTGACAGAGCCACCCACAAGGCTCCAGGTGAATCTGTCCTTTAGGTTGGTATGGCCACAGGTGCCTGACCTGGATTCACCCTGCAACAGCAAGGCCTTGTTTGCCACATAGTGGGCGGATGCACTGGAGGGGCAATGGAATAAGGCATTCCACCACTGCACCCATAAGAGACATGTTGGACTTGATGGGGAGCTAACTGGGGCAAGAAGACCCAAGTAGTGTGAGGTCCTCCTTTTCTGCAAGGACAGATGCCAAAGGAATTGGAGCAGGAAGTGGGAGAGGTGGCCTTCTCTGAGCAAGGCTTTGCTGTTTGGATGATCATTGAAATGCCCACTAGAGAGCCACCTTCATATACCCGCCAACCCCTTTGAGAGCAAGCCGGAGCCATTGAGCATCAGTGCCAATCAGGTAAGACCTATGGCTTCCCTGACTACTGTGGGGTCAGGACCCTGGAGACAGGGGAAAACTGCTCAAGGCAGGAGGGGGGGCAAAGAATTTAGAGTCTGACCCCTTGCTGTGTTGAGGACATGAAGAGGCCAGCCCCAACAGGTCCTCATGCTGTGCAAAGCAAGACCCTGCATCAAAGCAATGTAAATTTGTAGGGTGTTGGCAGGTGTTTAAATTTATTCTCAAAAGCAGCTTTACTAAGTAAATTTGATATACAAAGGGTTGCATATTTTAAATACACACAATTTGGGGAGTTTGGGTGTGCCAAAAACCTGTTGACGCCATCACCACCTCCAAGTAACAGATGCATCTTCAGCCCAGGAGTGGATGGGGGCAGATATCTCTGTGGCTTGGTGTGTACACTTGTGCAGGTGTGGGTGTTGCAAGGGTACTCAAGAGGAGAGCAATGCTCCTGACAATTTCTAAGTGAATGATTCTTTGTTGTTAATTACAGGCATGATCCAGTAGAATGGATCTCTAGAACTTATCCATCTAAATTAGCTGAAAATTTGTATATTAATAGGCTTTATTTTTAAAACAGTTTTGGATTTATGAAAAAATTTATCAGACTCAACCATTCCTATAGAGTCACTTCCCCTTCAATTTCCCCTGTTATTTACATTTTGCTTGGCTGTGCTGCATTTAATACAGTAACAGACCAATATTGACACATTATTATTAGCCAAAGTACATAATTTATTCAGGTTTCCTTAGATTTTTACCTAATGCCTTTTTTCTATTCTGGGATTCCCATCCAGCAGACTGCCTTACATTGATTTGTCATGTCTCATCAGTGTTATTTTTAATTCCAAATTGAGACTGTGATTATCTTGAAGATATCATTAGATTATACATTATCTTGTTATTAAGGAAAGAGCAGGTATTGACATGAAGAAATCCCAGATCTCAAGAGAGTAGCACATGTGTCAACAGACTTATTTCCTTGTGGTGCCAGGGTATGGCTCTGCTCCTGGTACCTGGGAGCCCTTGGCTTCCAGCCAACAGAGCAGGAAGCACAGGAAGGCACCCTGATCCCAAGGCACCCAGGCCAGGGCACAATAGCCTTTCACTCCTCCTCTCACATGCACACATGAGAAAACCTGTGAGTCTGGTGGTGGTGAGCCATGTGCCCCATTGGAGGGAACAAACCTGTGGGAAGTCCTCTCTGCCACAGTAGTGTGGGTTAAAAGTCCAAGAAGCTGGCTGAGCTTTTACCCAGAAAAAAGCAGGGGGAAAGGGTTAGGAAATCTAGGCAGGCATATTGGAAATCTTGGAATAAGGAGAGTGTGGTGAATTGTGGGCACAGTGAGGGGATATGCAGTGGGTTTGGGCAGTGTTGAGGTGGCACCTGGTAGGCCTGGAAAATTAGCCAGATTTTAGATCATGATGTCTTGTTTTCTTATAGTTTCCAATTTAACCTCAGGGTGATAAGGTGACATTGGGTATTTTAACCTATGAGTGATGTTATTAGCCTCATAATTAAGAAATATACTGACTAGGTATAAGATAATCATGTATTAGAGACCTTGTGTCCAGCAATGTTACTGTAGCATTGATATTGTCCCTGTTTGTCTGAAATAAACTGAGTAGTTCCCAAGTACTCTTGCCACTCCATAGAAAAGAAGAAGCAATGTTGTGTTGATTAGTTTGATCACAGTAATCATTCCACAATGAAAAGTTCCATTAAAATTAAAAAGATATGATTTCTATTTGTCCTTCATACTCAAAAAATATGGACAAAATGCAGAATATGATGGTCAAAGGGTGTAAAGTAGATTGGGTATACAGGGCTGGATGAGCTCAGCCCAGGCAGGACATGGCATCTGGGAGGGAAAAGATGGTAGAAAACAGATTAGACACCATGGTTGTGGAGGGAAGGGGGGCAAATGTCCTCTTCTTTCCAAGCACCAGGGAGGCACTGGCCTAAGTCCCACCCCTCAATGAGCCTTGTTCTTTGTTCTCCCATGGATCAGGATGAAATAATTCAGCCTTCCATCCCCATCTTCCATGGAAGCTAAAATCCCCTCAATGAACAATGCACCACTGTTACCTTGTGCCACTGAGAAAAAATGATTTCAATTGCAATGTTCATACCCTATCAAATGCATGATGCATCCTATTCTCAATAACATTAAAAGGTGAAGGAATTCTTGCTAGGTAACATACGAGAATAGACAATGGTCTTCTGTGTCACTGGCTGATGTCTCTGAAACTATTCTGTGAGTTCTTCAAGGGAGTGGACCACAGTTAATACTTCTGTAAACATCTTGGGCCAGCTTTAAACCACAAACATGGTAGTTGTTGCATAAAGATAAACTGAGCTATAAGAAGACAGTGTGGTGGGGAGGAGCTACTGCTTCAGTGTTAGGAGGGCATTTTATATTTTGGAAATGAAAAATTTATATATTGTGGAGAAAAAGTGGCAAAAATATCAGTATCAACTTGTGTTTAAAAATAAATTGAGATGACTTTAGAATTCTGAAATAGTTGCCAGGTTCCCATACATTTCACACACAGCTTGCTATGTTAGCATCTTATAAATCCAGAGAACAATAGTGAAAGACATTCATCATCATGTGCTAATAGTGACTGAATGACATGATTTATTTGGAATTCAATTTTCCAACTTTGTGCCTTTATGATCCAATAGGAGCCGAGTCTCTTTAGGCTCCTGTGATAAAATTGCCATAATTCTGCCATTCTCACTCTGGGAGGGACTGAGTGCAGAGCTTTCCTTGGCCTTTGATGGTTTCTGATTTTGCAGCTGGTTGGCTGGTGAGTCACCACTCTTGGTCTACTGTATTTCTGCACCCAGAAGTTTCTGTCCTCCATGGGTCTCCTGAGTGCTGAATGTATTTGTGCTTCATTAGTGCTTTCTTAGATAGGAGTTGAAGTCTCTGCTTCTGAGCAATCTGTGAAATTAACAGAGAAAGATTCACTGAATTTTCAAATGTTTCTTTGAAAAATTCCATTTTATATAGATAATATCACAATCTTGGATAGAAATCTAAACTTGAGCGCTAATGGATTAAATTTAGAGTTTTGCTTCACTCCTTTAGTTATTCTCTGGCTTTTGATGCCTCTAGTCACTTCAGGCAAAGAAACATGAATTGTAAAGACAAATGTCCCCCTCCTCCCATTTTATTTTAGTTTGAGGGAAAGCTAAGTATCTCAGGGAATTAGAAGGGTGAAGAAATCAAGAAACTGTCTGGTGCTTTTTAATTTGCTGCTTTTGGCCATTCAATATTTCAAATTAACAAAGCAAAACAAATAGAACCTCAAGGCTGGTGCACAGCCTGGGGAGCAGACAAAGGTGCCAAAGTATTTGTAAATTTTTTTACCTTTTAAAGTGATATGTATTGACCCAGTGGATTTCTCAGCCACAGATATTGATGACCGTTCCAGGTTTTAGAATCATTACACCATAGTTAATAGCCCTGGTTTTTAATAGTCATTACTTGCATTTTTTTTCTACAAAGTCAACCCAGAAGGGAGCAGAAGCCTCCTATTTAGCCTGACCAGTGAATACAAGGATTTTTTTTACATTGAAAATTCAAATTATTACTCTATGCCTAAATTCTCTTTGCATTTTATCTTTATTACAATGATGATCAGATAAGTTGACAGTCACTGCAGAGAAAATGATGTATCCTCTGCAACAAGGCAGGATTCAGAGTGTAATTTGCAACTCAGACTAAATCAATTCATCCTAAAGGATTATAGCCTTTCCATTAACAAAATTGAGATGAAACTATTTTCATAAAGTAGTTCTTACTTGCCTGGTTTAACATATCCAAATTTGTGCTCTTTGGTAATGAGAAAAGAGAGGAAGGAGGGAGACGAGAAGGGGAGGAAATAGCAGAGTGAAACTGAAGCCCTGAGCATGGGTCCCTCACCTTTGAGTTGTAGGCACCCCTGGACTTACCTCCGCCTCTTGTATTTTAACCCTTTTGTGTTGTGCAGAGTGTCATGGTCTCCACTTATAGCTCTTCCTACTATTAATAATCTAAACTCCATTTTTTTAAAATTCACTTTTGTGTTTTACTGAAAAGTCAAACTCTTTATTCTTTTACAATGATTATTCATAAAGACAAAGGGAAAGAGGAGATCACAAGATGGGTAAGAAAAAATGAAGAAATTAGATAAAGAGATTGAGAACAGAGTGACTTCCAGGCTGCAGAGCTTGGGTGGCCTGTGAGACACTCTCAGCCTCCAGAATTCAGGGGCAAGAAACATCCCCACTGGCCCCTATACCCAGGGTATTGTTCTGCATCTTCATTGTTGGGGGTGGTGAAGTGCAGACTCACCCCATGTGCCTCTGGGTGAAATGTGCACTTTTTATGTGGATGTTGAAGTGTGCTTGGAGGAAACTTCATTCCCTCTCACTCCATGACTTTTAGGAGCAGGAGATTTTGCAGGAAACTCCATGGTGATGGTGTGGTGTAAATCATGGTGGTGGGTCTTGTTCTGCTCCATTGCTGTCCATGGGTCTTGGGTCCAGAACACTTTCATGGACTTTAAATGTTGACCTTTAACTCTAGGCTGATACTTTTTTTTAAAATAAATACTTCATGCTGTAAAGCAATAATTTATTCTTAGAAATATGTCTAGTGACCTCAGTTCCAAATGGATCCCATGGCTGTGAAGGTCATGAGAGCTTTGGTACAATTTTAGGGAGAGTAGGCTCCAAATGCATTTTCCTCTGGCCTCAGAGAAACGGTGATGGGTGGGTGGGAATGGTAGATTCTTTTTGTCCAGGCAAACTGTGGTTTAAGCCTCCCTGTGCTGCCTCTTAGGGCAGGCATAGCTCAGGGACCAAGAAGAAAGGTAGCTGGTGGATTCTTTCTGTCCAGGCAAACTGTGGTGTAATCCTCCCTGTGCTGCCTTTTAGGGCAGGCATAGCTCAGGGACCAAGAAGAAAGGTAGCTGGTAGCAGAGGGTTCATTCAGGTTTATTGAAAACTAGTTCCTCTGGCCCACATAGAGCTATCATATTTAAGCATCAAAACGTAAGTCATATTTAACAAAAAAACTTCTATAAATCTGCCTCACTTGAGTAGAACACCGTGTGTGTGTGTGTGTGTGTGTGTGTGTGTGTGTGTGTGTGATTTCAGTGGTCACTGGTGACTTTACTGTAAAAGTACTGGACACATCCATGGTTGCCTTTCTAATAGTCTGGCCTCCCATGAGCAAGTCTTTTGAAAGATCCTTTTCCATTGTTACAGATCTCCCCTTCACGGTTTCAACTCTCCATACTCATGGAGGGCCTTCTGTTGGAAAAATGCCTCAAGTTTCAGGTAGTTTTATGGGGAAGCCTGGAGCAAACCTTTGCCTGAAAAACTGTGTAACCTGTGACTACATAGGTGCCCAAGTACTCACAGCCACATGTGTCCTTTAAATCCAAATTAATGAAAATTAACAATCTGTCCCTTATTTGCACCCAGTAGCCCCACTAGGCCTGAGTGGCACAGGTGAGGAGTGGTGATTACTGGAGTGGCCAGCACAAGCCTTTCAGGCATCATGAGGGTCCAGCCAGGCTGGTCAGAGTGTGGAACAGAAGCTCGGCCAGGAGAAAATGCTCTGCTCACCTGGCTCTGTGATGTGCATCCACTGCCAAGCTGGCAAATAATCAAACAATTTGCACTTGTCAGTGTGTCCATAGGAGTAAAAATTGGTTCTGAGGTTTAAAGGGCTCCTGGTTTTGTTTTACCCAATGTGAGAGTGAATCCTCAGGCCTGTTAAGTCTGTTCTGGCTTCTAGAAGGTTTTGGAAAAACAACTTTTAATCATTCTATTGCATAGCTTGGTTCATCTCTTCCACGGAATCTCCATCTCTTCTCACTGGATGTCCTTCTCCTCCTCCTCTCTTTTCCTCTTCCTCCCATCACTTCCTCCTTCTTTTCTTCATCCTTCCCCTTCCTCCATCTTCCTCCTCTCCTCTTATTCTCTTTCTCCTCCTCCATTCATTTAGTCATAGACAGTAGAATCTATTCTGGTAGAATTGCACAAGCATTGAATATGTCTTTTTCTAGTCAGGAGCCCATTCTTGGTGATGTGCAAAATGCTGGGTTTCACATGGTGTTTTTATGGCTAGATATTCTGATAAATGCTACTTCCTCCCACTCCATGTTCTGGGGGTTTTGGGAGGCCTCTTCCAGAGACATCCCAAGTCAGATCCTTCCCTGAGTTCAGCTGTGTGGCCAGGTCAGGGGCCACAGGTTCTGGAGAAAGTCATAGCTGCTTCTCTCTGGGCTTCTGTTTGATTGACCTTCATACATCTTTCTTGAAATTCTTTGAGCACTGTCCTGACATGTGGTGGAATCCTGCAAATCTCTCCAAATCTGCAGCCGACTTGCATCTCCCAGGTATTTGGCAGATGCAGATTTTCTCACATTGGGGATTTGCTTGAAGAACCCATGTAGCACTTCTTTCTCTTTCATAATTTGAGAAAATTTTGATGGGTAAAGTTTCTAATTCTGCCCATTTTAGTTAAAAAAAAAAGCGCCCCACATTTTATTTTCTAAATATTATGATGGGAATGGTCTTGTAATCCACACCTTGACTTTAATGATACAAACTGCATTATTTCCATTGCTAATGAGATGGCTATAGCGAAATTATTTTTACTTAATACATCTAATTATTTCTCTGGTTGAATGGAAATTTTTGCTGTTTTAAAAAACTTCAAAGACTAATAAGAGCCTTGCTGTTCCTCGGTGGTCCCCTTGCCTTTCACAACAACCTAGCGTGAGCACTGCATGTGCATCCTCATTAAATGCTTCATGTTATAAATTTCTACAAAGGGGTCTACCTTTTATCTTTCTCCATCAGCACCTAATTTTTTAAGAATGGAAGTATCAAACCCTACATATGATTATTAGGATTTTTAAAATGATCTTACCTCCCCATAAATTCTATTCTTCAGACCTGGCCTTTATTAAGGGCCATGCATGTTGTTTTGCCATGGCATTTGGACTGTGCACTGACTTTATCATTTGAGGGTTTTTATTTGTGATGTGAGGAGCTGTGATCAATGCAAAAGTGAATCATTTAACATATTGCCCTGCATCACACTCATTGTCAGTTGAGAGTCCCCGAGGTGATGGGGAGCAAAGTGAGACAGGGATGGCTCTGCACACAATGTACATGCACTTCACAGAAGAAGGAGGGGATTGGGTGCTATAATAGGGCTGTCAGATTTGCCAAATGAAAATGCAGGACCCCAGTTAAATTTGGAACTCAGGTAGATAATGAAAAGTGCTAGTGCAGCTCTCTCCTATGGGATATCTGGGGTAAACTTATAGAAACATTCATGCTTTATCTGAAATTCAAATTCAGCCAGATGCTTGGGACATCAGCTAAAAACCCTACTTATTGTGAAGAAAATCTTCAGAAAAGAAAATAATAGCTTAATAAATATATTTTGCATCTCCAGGGTCTCAGTAGATAGTTCAGAAACATGAGTCTGTAGAGGTGAGAACGTTGAGCAGCTGTGAAACCCAGAATAGATGAGACATAGAGCTAAGGTCCCAGCTGATGGCATGTTTGTCATTCCTAAATCCCCTCCCTCCAGGGTGAAAGGTTCTAGACACTGTAGGATGTGCAGCACCTCCAGTGCTGTGAATCGTGTGGGTGGGCAGTGAGGGCAGTGGCTGGGACTGTCACTGCAGCTTCGTGAGAGACCTTGGAGCAGACAGCTCAGCCATGCCTGAATTCTTGAGCCATGAAATCCAAGATAAGTGTGCTTTATTTTACATCACAGGGTTTCAGGGAATTCTGCTGTGTAGAAATAGATGGAGACACACAGGGACTCTGAGCAGCCCCACATTCTGGGAAGGTAGGACCTGTGAATCTCTGCTACAGTCAGCACAAAGGACTTGTTGGGTGACGTGGGACTTAAACAGTTTTAATTTCTACAAGACAGGTTATCGCCTTGGTCTACCTAGGCTCTGGTGACCACCTCAAACAAGCAACAGGACATTCTTAAAGTCCCCAAGACTTTCATTAATGTCCTCTCATTTACCTGTTGGGGGAGAGGTTATGAAAAGAAATCAGCAGTGGGTGCCACATAAAAGAGCCCACAGCAACTTGTGATCACTTGTCCTCAGGTAAGAGAGGTACACAGGATGTTGATAGGCCACACAGGTTGTTCCTGGCTGCAGGTGACTCATTATGGAGATGATTCACAGGAGAGGATGCAGACTCTCCAGAAGGGGCCCTGGGAGGCAGCTTCCTAGGTGATGCTGTCCCCACCAAAAGATGCAGCGAGTTTGCTGGAATCTTTCTGCAGTGGCTGCCAGAGGATAAAAGGAGCTGGTGTGTACTGTGGAGGTGCCTTGCCAGGAGACTGTCTCTGCAGGAACAGGCTGAAAGGTGGACTTATAGTTAAGTAATTTGAGTACTTTCCAATTTCCCCAGATGTCAAGGCCACATATAATATTGGGCCCCAATTTTAGGGCCTATATTCTGTTCAATAAATAAAAAGTAATTTTCATGAGGGAAATAGGGTGATATCAGACAAAAAACTGGAAAGATACATAGAAAATAAGTCATATGGGAATGTTCACCTCATTTGGTGGCTTTTGTGTTATTCCTTTCCCTCTCTCCATGGTGAGCATTATGTACATAACAAGGCTCCAGTTTTAGCCCCCTTTCTCCCCATCCCAGTTTATTATTCACACTGAAATTCCTTGTATACAGGTAAACATTCCTTCATCTCAATTTAGTTCAAAGCATGAAAAGTACTGATGTGTAATTAATAGATGTTCTTCACAGGATGGTATGGAAGCCAGTGTAATTGGGACAGTTGTTACCAGGAACTGAAGGTGTTTTCCATTTAATAAGGAAGAGTAGACAGAACCCACTGATAGCTTACAGACCCAGATGGAGGCTTCACTTTCCATTCTTCTAGCATATTCTGCATTATTGTTCTCTGCTGCCAAGAAGGATCTGGAGACTGAGGGAGAAGCATGGAATGAGCACCACCACCTCCCCAGCTGGGGTTTCTCTGAAACTCTATGCAGAAAAACCAGTCAGCCATCCCTTGGTGTCTGTGGAGGATGGGGTCTGGGCAGGACCCTGGGGATAGTCAGCTCACCTTCAGTGTCAATGGAGGATAGGGTCCAGGGAGGACCTTTTGGGAGATGCTCATCCATGGCTGTTCAATGTAACTGCATTTGCATAACTTACATGTCCTCCTGTACTTAACTGATAGCTAGCTTGCTTTTCACCCCTAAGGCAGTGGTAATGCTGTGTAAATGGCTGCTATGCTGTATTGCTTGGGGAAGAAGGGTGAAAACAAAAATGTCTGATCTCAAGATTGTTTTTCAGAATACTTTTGACCTATGGCAGGGATCATACAGATGCACATAGAATCTACAGATATGAAGAGTCAACTGTTTATGATTTTTGTCTCATAGCCTTGTAATAAAGAAGAAAGACCAAAGTTCTGTGGTTTAGACATGAGGTGTCCCCACAAGCTTGAACAGCCATGGCTTGTATAGCCATGCATAGGAACAACCCCAGGGGTCATCTCTGGACCCTGTCTTCCATAGACACTGAAGGTCAGCTGATTATCCCCAGGGTTGTGCAGGAATGTCCTTGATTTACACCATAATACAGGAAAGCTTAGCAGTGACAGGATTGGGTTATGAACCTGATCAGTGCATTAATCCCCTGATAGGAATTAACTGGGTGGTCACTGGAGGAAGATAGTGTGGGGATGGAGGAGCAGGTACCTGGGGACATGCCTTTGGATTTTATATCTCTGCTTCCCTCTGTCACAAGAGTACCATGATTTCTGCCTGACCTCAGGCCCAGAGCAATGGAGTCTAAGGTCTGAGACCTCTGAACTGTGAGGCCCCAAGCACACTTTTCTTCTCTAATTGTTTTTGTCAGGTTCTGGAGTCACAGCAGTGAAGAAGCTGACTAGAACACTAGAACAGTCTGTTGGCTGTTTCCTCCCTGCACCAGGATGACCTTCCTGTGCATTGCATTCTAGCCCAGGAAAAACAAAACAAAACAGCCAAGTTTCCAGTTCACTCACTTTTAAAAAGTGTCTATAACCCTCAAAAGGTGAGCCCACTATGTCACTCTAAGCCATGTTCATCTCTTTTTTCTCCTCTATCTCTCCTGTGCCTATTTCATGCCAGGGATGGATGGTGTGAAGGGCCCTCTGTGCCAGGTTCTTGTCCAGCATGGCATCTCGGGCTCCAGTGGGGGTTTGTTGTCCTCCACATGTTCTCATGTGAGAGTGCATGCTGTGGTTGCTTTGGCGAGGCTACCTCAGACAACAGAAGAAGATCAAGTCTTGTACTTGAGAGAGACCCTGAGGCACTGTTCTCAATGTAGTTAGTGTGTGGTGTGAGGTAGGGACATAAAGGACAACTGTTTCTTTAAAAAGTATTTTTTAATCTCTTATTTGTACTGTCAACCCTGTCATCTACAAAGTACTTTTTTGTGCTTAACTTATTTTCTTGTCATACCAGTTTATTCTGTTGATCTAGTTTACAAGGTTTGCTATTGGCTTAGTCAGGTTGATTCCTCTTGGCCCCCCAAAAACATTGTTTTTAACTGACATTTACTGCACACTGGAAACTCTGTTGAGCATTTTGCAGTGTACCCAGCATGAGACCATGTAATGAAGTTGGTTTGAAGTGTGGGCTCTGTTTCTCTGCCACTTATTAGCCAAATGTATTGTGAAATGAATGTCCTAACAGGGCCCACTCTTTAGTCCTCTGTTCAGATAAAGTTAGAGAAAGGATATAACAAATGTAAGCCTAAAAAATCCAAGCCTCTTGCTTGTCATATAGAAACTGTTTCATGAGTAACAGTTAATATTTTTATATTATCCATAATACTGAACATTATAGTACCTTGTGTATGATAGTTTTAATATGAATACTGTGATAGTATGAGCAAGTTTGACTCCATTTTTTTTTTATGACTTCATCCTGTAAAACAACCAAGCCAAGCAGAAGAATCATGACTGGGGAAAAATGTTCTTTTGCTCTTGCTATAGAAACCTTTAAGAACACTGAACTACCTAATGGGGTATTGTTTCTGTAACTAGGGTAACAGGGCTCTGCTTCTATAACTGGGGTGACTGGGCTAACTTTGATTGGTTAGGCTTCCCTCTACTTGACTGCACTGTTCTGCTTCTGTAACCTGGCTTGCTTGCATTGGCTAGACCCCCCGAACATCCCTTTTGCAGTTTTCAGGCTTATAAGGAGCGTCCTTGCAATTGTCCGGGGCTGATCAGGAAAACAGCTTAATGTTCTGGTCAGCCGCCACTGGTGTGCTTCAATAAAGGCTTGATTCGATTATATGTGAGTGGTCTTGAAGTCAGTTTATGAAACACTGAGACAATGCTTTACCTATATAAATACAACAGTTAATATAAGTAAAAAATCTATTACAAATCAATACCTATTACATGTTGCATGTCCAATAAATGTTAATTTATTGTCAGCCTCCTTCTTTTATTTCCTTTCTAATGCTTGTCCTTCTTTGCCCATGTCTGCGGTCTTATTATGATGTGATCGTTTTGAAGGGGCTATATGATAATGTTCTACAACATTAATGATTTTTTTTAAATGATCTAATGTGATCTTTTCAAAATGCCAACCAATTTTACACCTTAAGGCACTGTTCTTCAGATTTATTTTATTTTTAACTTCTTTTTTCTTGTTCCACTACTCGAACATGGAAATTGAGATCAAGTCAGTGTGTTGAATGTTCTACATGGGTGAGCACCAAAAATTAACTAAGAACTTCTATTTAGGCACAAGATGTCTATGACTTTTCTCCAGTAATTTTCTCTTTATTTTATCCCAATTTCTTTTTTTTTTGAATGAAAATAAAATCATTTTTATTGGCCAAAGAAATCTTTCTTTTTAATTCAGTACTTTATCATTATTGTTATTACTATTACTATTTTATTTTATTTTTTAAATTTATTTTTTATAACAATTCTCACCCCCCTGATTCCTTTTTAAAAGCTCTATCTGAATTCAGCATCTGATACTGCTTCTGATGCCAGTTCAAATCAGCAGGAGTGAAAAAAAAATTTAAAAAAGAAAGAGATCTGTTTTTGAAAAAAGAATAAAAGGTTCATCCTCCTGCATCTGGAACTGCATTTTAATGCTTCTAAAATTCCACAAACTTTGAATGAAGCTGAGAGAGTCTGAGCTGGAACTCAGATCTCAGGTCCATGGTAAGAAAGGAGATCTGGCTGCAGGTTGGGTCTGTGATGCTTTGTGTGTTTAAGTTTGTCTCAAACCCACAAATGTCTGCACAGGGTTGAAATGCTCATAGGGTGAAAGAATGGAGCATTCACATGGTAAACATTATGAAAGGGCTGTGCAGGTACCTCAGCCTATGAGAACATCCACATTACATGAACTGCCTGCATTCCCAGGCAACTACATGTGTTCTCATGCATAGAAAAAAAAAAGATTTTATATTCTGCAAAAACAGAAGCTTCTGTATCACAACAACTAAATGCTTCATATGTATATAAGTAATGTTGTAGATTTTAAATGCACAAAACACCAGTAGCTGCTACCTCCATTTAACATTTGTGCATATAAACAAGACTGCATATTTGTAAGATCTTGTGTTGAGCAGACAGCTCAACCAATTTATTTGAATAAACCAATTGATTTCAATAAACCAATTGATTTCAATAAACCAATTGATGTGAAATGTGTTTAGGAGAATTTATGCCCCCAACTAAAATCCAAATGCTGTTTCCCAGATTGCTGGGTTCTCTGTCATGTTCTACTCAGATAGAGTGTGCATTGTAGGACCAGGTAAGCAAAGACTAAATATGATAATAATTGGATTCCCTCATTGTATCTATGGTCTATGTATTTTAGAATCATAGCCATGATCTCTGTGCTCTGAAGTTGCTTTGATCTGTGTACCAGGTTGAGGGTGGTGACTTTGGACCTTGTTGCAGCACTCCTCAGCCAGCACAGATGGGTGCTGGCAGTGGCCCATGGTGAAGAATGGTCAGTGAATCTGCTCACCAGGTTTTCTCATTTCTCGTTCTCCTGATTTATAGCTTCAATTTGGCAATTTCTGTGTGGACATTTTAATTGTCAGGTCTTTGAGGGCCTCGGCTACATGGCTGTAATGTGGGCATGTACGTTTAAATTTGATGACTTGTTTTATTCTCTTGCCTGTGTTTACTCTGCATTTTTGTTTGTCAAGTCTCTTAAAGAGGCAAATACCACATGACTGTATCAAAAGAGTTTTTGCATACAAAAGAAGTTTGTTAGCCCCCTGGTTGGGAAGTTGATTGGGAGACAACCAGGTCTTTATCTTTTCTTATTTGCATTACTTGTATTGGTCTGTGCTGGCATCTATCTAGGGCAGTTTTTCTTCATGAGATGAAAACACAGCTCTAGGCAATTCCAGTTTCACATCTTACCTATAAGGAGCAATCTCAGAGGAAAGAGTAACATTTTGTGGGCCAACAGCTGGGCAATCTTCTTAACAAAATTTATTTGGTTCTGCTAAGTTACACACCCATTCCAGTTGTGCCTCTGGCTCCAGAGACAGGAGGAAACATGACAGACTGGCGAAGTCACAGCTCATAGGGTAGACATAGAAAAACAGTCATAGAAGGTCTAGGGCTGGATTGCCTGGGCTCAAATTCCTGCTCAGATCCTTAATAACTCTGCAAATTCTAGCAAGTTGTTTGAGCTTTCATGAAATATAATAACAATAATAGTTGGCATGCAGGATTGTTTTATGGATTCAGTGAACTATGTCTTCAGAAGATTTGGAACACTACCTGGCATGTAGTAGGAATAACATGGCCCTGGGGTCACTGTCAGCACAGATGGTTCTCCTTGGAGGGATCAGAGATTTGTGGCACTAACAGAATTAGTGAGACTCATCAGTGACAATTGGGCCACCTCTTTCCTACAGCCCAGACTTAGGATGTGGAGAGAAAGTAAAGTTGTAAAAAAATCTGAATCCCATGGAAAATCTACAACAAATCATGATGTCACAAAATTTCCACATTGGAATAAATGTCCTAAGCTTGATTTCCAGTGTTTCTTTCCAGAGTTAGCTGTTCTTAAATTGGGAGCCCTTTAAGTGAGGCAGAGCTGTGGGCTTGAGATGAAAATTGGCTTATATGGTGGAAAATACACCTGAGATCTATACTTTTTATTGCATTCAAGAGTAAATGCAATAAAACAAAATCTTAGTTCCTTAAGTGTTTGTCTTAAGAAAGCCATGTGCTTTACTTATTTTGAGAATGAATCTGTTAGGTGCACGACAGGCTCAAATAAGTTGTCTGTAGGGCAGGCTGAATGAATGTTAGCTGCAGGGTAACAGACACACTCAAACCTCTCTCTGCCTTGTCGTTTATCATCTGTTTTTGTCAAGTCTGAACACTCAATACAACTGAAGGCTGAACACTCAACCCTCACCCATCTGGCACAATGGAAACCTACATCTAGCCCCTGTCTTGTCTGTTTGAAGGCAGAAAATTACACCACTGTGTGATCCAATCACTGTATGCCAACAAGGCAGCTTTCAGACCCAGAGACTCCATTATATTTGGGCTGTATAAAACTCTATGAAAACTCCCTCCTTCTGGGCCCCTCTCTCTTGCTTTTGCTCTTTCTTCTTTCTTCTCTTGATCTCTCTCTCTCTTTTGTTTTGTTCTCTCTCTCTCTCTCTCTCTCTCTCTCTCTCTCTCTCTCTCTCTCTCTCTCTCTCTCCTTTCTTCCCTTTTGAACTACTCCAATAAAGATCTTTTGGTCAACACTCTGAGTGTTGTGGTCACTTTCCTTTCAGAATCTACACATGAAATTAGATAAAAGGTGCCTAAACTCTTTTATCTATTTGAGACATGGATCTGTTTCTGTGCAAGTTGGTATAATTTCTAGAAATTGCTGAGGATATTTTGCTGATAAATTATTCTTTTCTTGGAGGCCAAAGGTCAAAGATAAATTAACCAACAGAGGTGAGGGGTCCCCATAATTAGTGGTGCTCTGGATATTCTCTTAGCTGCTTTTTGCCCTGCAAGTAGACATTCATTTTGGGGCTATAAAGTTTGTTTTGTGGAGGTGGAGCTGAGGAAGATCCCAGGGGCTTCGGCTGAGGCCTCCTTCACTTCCAACCAGCTCCCAAAATATGAAGTTTTACCAAAAACATCTGTCAGTCTGAATTAAAAAAAATTCTCACACAAATTGATTATTATTGTTATTATCATCTGTTTTCCTTCTCCACCATCAACGTATTCAACACCCACAGCCAACAGAGCAGAGATGTAGATTTATATATGTGAGTCTTGGATTCATTATTTATTGTGTTCTACACTTTGGCCTGCAGCCTGCGCAGCTATGCACATTAGTCCAGAAATCTACTGCTTGATCATGCTTTGAATTTTTTTTCTTTAGCACAAATCCTAACAGCCACCAAACTCTTGCCATCAAAAGAGTGGGGAGAGATGGTGCCTTCAGAGTTACAAAAAGTGAATGCACATGCATAGGCCTTCACCTCCCAGAGGGGGGCTTACATTATCTCTTTAATTAAAACAAACAAAAAATGGCAGGTTTCTAAGCTGAATGAGAAGCACATATAGAGGATCCTGGGATGTCACTCACTTGGGAATGAACTTGTCTTTCAATGGCATGGCAAGCAGAGTCAGCTAAGAACATGGAAACACAGCCCTCCCACCCTGGAACTTGAATAGGCACTGCCAATTCTGTGGTCCTTACTGTTTCCAATGCAAGAGGGGAGGCATGCTGCCCCAGCCTGTGTGGGAGATGCTGTGGGATGAAAATGATGGCCCCTGACTTTGCTTGATCTTTAGATCTTCTCCAGGGTTCCTTCTTCAGGTCCGGGGCTCTCCTCCAACATATTCAAATCAGATTTTTTTGCTAGTGAGAGAAAGAGCTTTGATCTCCAGAGAATTTTGCCTGCCTTTCCAAATCTACCTCCTGCACAGCATCAAAGTCCTGGTTTGGAAATCTGGGTCCTCAAACTAATATCACTGTCAGCTCGCTGTGTGTTTCTGGTTTTCTAATTTTTTTCTCTCTTTTTTTAATTTTTTAAATTTTTTTATTTGTTGTTCAAAATATTACAAAGCTCTTGCCATCTCATATTACATATATTAGATTCAAGTGGATTATGAACTCCCATTTTTACCCCAAATACAGATTGCAGAATCACATCAGTTACACATCCACATTTTTACATAATGCTCTATTAGTAACTGTTGTTTTCTGCTACCTTTCCTATCCTCTACTATCCTCCCTCTCCTCCCCTCCCCTCCCATCTTCTCTCTCTACCCCATCTACTGTAATTCATTTCCCTCCTTGTTTATTTTCCCCTTCCCCTCACAACCTCTTATATGTAATTTTGTATAACATTGAGGGTCTCCCTCCATTTCCATGCAATTTCCCTTTTCTCTCCCTTTCCCTCCCACCTCATGTCTCTGATTAATGTTGATCTTTTCTTCCCGTTCTTCCTCCCCGCTCTGTCCTTAGTTGCTCTCATTATATCAAAGAAGACATTTGGTATTTGTTTTTTAGGGATTGACTAGCTTCACTAAGTATAATCTGCTCTAATGCCATTCATTTCCCTGCAAATTCCATGATTTTGTCATTTTTTAGTGCTGCATAATACTCCATGGTGTATAAATGCCACATTTTTTTTGTATCCATTCATCTATTGAAGGGCATCTGGGTTGGTTCCACAGTCTAGCAATTGTGAATTGTGCTGCTATGAACATCGATGTGGCAGTATCTCTGTAGTATGCTCTTTTATGGTCTTCAGGGAATACACCGAGAAGGGCAATGGCTGTGTCAAATGGTGGTTCCATTCCCAG
The DNA here is from genome assembly GCF_048772815.1 of Callospermophilus lateralis. Classification (NCBI taxonomy): domain Eukaryota; kingdom Metazoa; phylum Chordata; class Mammalia; order Rodentia; family Sciuridae; genus Callospermophilus; species Callospermophilus lateralis. The sequence continues at coordinate 806,682 of NW_027513563.1, forward strand.
CTTTCACAGGAATCTCCATACTGCTTTCCAAATTGGCAGCACCAGTTTGCAGTCCCACCAGCAATGTACCAGAGTACCCTTTTCCCCACATCCTCGCCAGCACTTGTTGTTGTTTGACTTCCTAATGGCTGCCAATCTTACTGGAGTGTGATGGTATCTTAGGGTGGTTTTGATTTGCATTTCTCTTACTGTTAAAGATGGTGAGCATTTTTTCATGTACTTGTTGGTTGATTGTATATCCTCCTCTGAGAAGTGTCTGTTCAGGTCTTTGGCCCACTTATTGATTGGGTTATTTGTTATATTATTGTCTAATTTTTTGAGTTCTTGGTATACTCTGGATATTAGAGCTCTATGTGAAGTGCGAGGAGTAAAAATTTGTTCCCATGATGTAGGCTTCCTATTTACCTCTCTTATTGTTATTCTTGCTGAGAAAAAACTTTTCAGTTTAAATAAGTCCCATTTGTTGATTCTTGTTATTAACTTTTGTGCTATGGGTGTCCTATTAAGGATTTTGGAGCCCGACACCACAATATGTAGATCGCAGACAACTTTTTCTTCTATCAGACGCAGAGTCTCTGATTTGACATCTAATTCCTTGATCCACTTTGAGTTAACTTTTGTTCATGGCGAGAGGAGGGGATTCAGTTTTATTTTGTTGCATATGGATTTCCAGTTTTCCCAACACCATTTGTTGACGATGCTATCCTTCCTCCATTGCATGCTTTTAGTTCCTTTATCAAATATAAGATAGTTGTAACTTTGTGGATTAGTCTCTGTTTCCTCTATTCTGTACCATTGCTCCACCCGCCTGTTTTGGTACCAGTACCATGCTGTTTTTGTTACAATTGCTCTGTAATATATTTTGAAATCTGGTATCGCTATACCACCTGATTCACACTTCCTGCTTCGAATTGCTTTTGCTATTCTGGGTCTTTTATTTTTCCATATGAATTTCATGATTGCTTTCTCTATTTCTACAAGAAATGCCATTGGGATTTTGATTGGCATTGCATTAAATCTATAGAAAATTTTTGGTAATGTCGCCATTTTGATGATGTTGGTTCTGCCTATCCATGAACAGGGTATGTTTTTTCATCTTCAAAAATCTTCTCCTATTTCTCTTTTTAGGGTTCTGTAGTTTTCATTGTATAAGTCTTTCACCTCTTTTGTTAGGTTGATTCCCAAGTATTTTATTTTTTTTTTTGAGGATATTGTGAATGGCGTGTTTCTCCTCATTTTTGTTTCAGAAGTTTTGTCGCTGATAAACAGGAATGTATTTGATTTATGCATGTTGATTTTATGTCCTGCCACTTTGCTGAATTCATTTATTAGTTCTAGTAGTTTTTTTTTGTAGACCCTATTGGGTCTTCTAGGTATAGAATTATGTCTTCCGCAAACAGTGTTAATTTAAGTTCTTCTTTTCCTACTTTTATGCCTTTAATTTCTTTCATCTTTCTAATTGCTCTGGCCAGTGTTTTGAGAACTATATTGAATAGAAGTGGTGATAGAGGGCATCCCTGTCTTGTTCCTGATTTTAGAGGGAATGCCTTCAATTTTTCTCCATGCAGAATGATGCTAGCCTGAGGCTTAGCATAGATAGCTTTTACAATGTCAAAGAAAGTTTCTGTTATCCCTAGTTTTTCTAATGTTTTGAACATAAAGGGATGCTGTACTTTGTCGAATGCTTTTTCTGCATCTATCAAGATGATCATATGGTTCTTATCTTTACGTCTATTTATGTGGTGAATAACATTTATTGATTTCCATATATTGAACCATCCTTGCATCCCAGGGATGAATCCTACTTGATCATGGTACTCAATTTTTTTGATGTGCCTTTGTATCCGATTCGCCAGAATTTTATTGAGGATTTTTGCATCTAGGTTCATCAGAGATATTGGTCTCTAGTTTTCTTTCTTTGAGGTGTCTTTGTCTGGTTTCGGAATCAGGGTAATGTTGGCCTCATAGAATGAATTTGGCAAAGCTCCCTCTTTTTCTATTTCCTGAAATAACTTGAAAAATATTGGTGTTAATTCTTCTTTAAAGGTTTTGTAAAACTCCGCTGTATACCCATCTGGTCCTGGGCTTTTCTTGATTGGTTGTCTTTTGATTGCTTCTTCAATCTCATCCATTGATATTGGTCTGTTCAAATTGTGTGTATCCTCCTGACTCAGTCTGGGCAAATCATAGGATTTAAGAAATTTATCTATGTCTTCACTCTCTTCTATTTTATTGGAATATAGGTTTTCAAAATAATTTCTAATTGTCTTCTGTATTTCTGTAGCATCTGTTGTGATCTTGCCTTTTTCATCCCGTATGTTAGTAATTTGAGTTCTCTCTCTTCTTCTCTTCGTTAGTGTCGCGACCCCTTGCCCGCAAGGAAGACGCAACTCAGGAATCTTCTTTCAGCAGTTTATTCAAGCCCTTGATATTTCTTCTCTCTCTTTCGGATGCCCCTCCCAGCCTTAATAAAGCATCTCAAGCCCCAATGCGAAGCTGCCACGTGGAACTTTCTCATAGGGTGTTGAAAAACCATGTGCCAACCCTCCCAAATAAGGAGTTGTTTGTCACAGACCACAGCGGAGCCAGCGCCATCTTGTAATGGCAACCATAATCTGCAGAAACGGCTCACCACAGTTCCCCCTTTCTGTTTTCTGAGAACAATACAGGCAAGAGTAGAGGTCCTATCCCACTGTGCAGAAGTGGCTGCATAGTATGGCTCAGTCCTAAGGAGGGCCCTTCCCCAGATCTGAGGCCATATCAGTTGACGCCTTTTTTCGTGGGGCGGGGGGTGGACATCAAACCCGCATGCAATAGGACATGCTCTCCTTGAGGTCAACTTCAAGGATCACTCAAGTGCAGTGCCTTGCCTCGCATCCTGTATCGTGACAATGGTGGACGAAGGGGGATAGCTGAGGCTAAACTGTGGCTGTTTACAACGACAAACAAGTTGACAACACCCTGAAAGAAAGGCACGGACTTCAAGGCAATAGAGAAGCACTAGTGTGGAAACCCATCTGCGTGCAATGGCAGCAAGACTGGCAGAGTGCAAGGGCTTTCCAACACGAAGAGAATAATGAGGAAAGACATGCCGATCCCAGTGCAATGTTATAATAACTTGGGGTGCAACGACCATGTCAAAGATTTAGTGTTTAAGATGCACAAGCCAGACTTCAGGTGAATTGCCATTTTCTAAAGCTGCAAGAGCTTGGATGATCATAGCCTTATCGTGAGCACTGCGGGCCTTGAGGCGACAGAGAAATCGCAAGCAGAGAAACATACCGAAGCAACACATTGCACCAAAAATGCCTACCCCCACCCACTCTTTAAAAAAGGAAAAGGCAGAAGATATCCAATTGGCGAATTGACCCAAAGTCACGAGATCAACATGGGTACTATTCAAGACAGCTATCTGGGTTAGTTGAGACTGGATCATGTCTTCCGCTTCCATGGACCAATTTCCAGCCAAATATTTGCCAATGATGCGGGAAGCATTCATGGAATCATTAAATCTGACAGAGGTTATGCATAAATGTGCACGTTTGTCAACACAACCCAAAAGCACCAAGTCAGCCAATTCTTCTACCTGAGCTTGGAGTAAATCTATTCTTTGGTTGGCAGCTAAAATCCCTGACAAAATATGTTGATTAATTGTATTTTGGGATTCAAGTATAGTGGAAGTTTGTAGGACAACTTGATTAATGGTGGCAGCAGTTTGTACTTGATTGGCCATAGCCACTCCGGCCGTAACCGCTGCAGCAGCAGATACCACCACGGCTGTCACTATAGCCGCTGTGATTCCAAAATCTCTGCGGACTCTAAGTAGCTCAACAATAGGGAATTAATCAGGATCCGCAGTGACCGGGATTGGGACAAAAGTTGGAATTTTCATAACCACTGCTACAGTCTAAGAACCATTCCAACACTCAGATAAGAGACAGGTAGTATGAGAACAATCCAGCATCCCCGACGAGGTGGCATTAGTCAAAAGGAATAAGAACGGGGATTGGACACAGACCATTGCAGGGGGCAATGTGGCATTATACAACAGAGAGTTGAATGAAACAGATGTAAGTCTATTACCTCGTTCACTTTCCCTAACAGTACCAGAAACATTAGCCAGCCAACTTTTGGCTCCTAGCAACTGAGCCAGTGCAGAAATATTGGCTGAAGCCCCCTTTTCATTGGAAATCAGCCATTGAAACCAGCACCAACCTACTCCTGTAGAGGAGTTGGCACTGTTGTTAAAGCTATAAACATACCTCTTAAGAGAGGGGGAAAGGGAGAAACCTTTAGCAACTTGATGTTTCTCCCAAGAACGATCTTGACAAGGCGTAAATGTTGGGGGGAAACCAAGATTAGGGGAACAGTAAGGAGAGGCCTTGAAATGAGTGGCATTATAACTACTACTAGAAGAAGGAGGCACTGGGATTAGTACCTCGGAGATAATAGCCAAGGTAGTTATGTTAAGAGCAGAACTGCTGTTTGTGGGAGTCCCTGAGCCTGATTGCTTCCCCGAAACTACCTTGCTCAATACAGCACTGATAATGCTCCTTGAGACCTGACTGGACCGCAATGGGTCCTCCCAGTTAGTCAAATTTTTGGTCTTAAGGCTAATGCAATTAGCGTTTCTAAAGCTGAAACAAAAAACTCCTGTGGGATTAACTTGAGATTGATTAAAAATGCTCTCCATGTCCCCTCTAGGAGAGGCACAGGGAGCAGACATCTCACATGAGGTAGAAAAAAGAGTGGGGGGGACACTAGAATTACCATGAACCGGCATCGGCATTGGCCATGCCCGTGCCACTGCCCACCACTGCATTGGTGTCTCCTGTGCCATTGGCACCAGCACCAGAGCCAGAGCACTTAGCAGAATGAAGATCCTCACCACAGAATTGCTGTGGTATCTCTTGTTGCTGGTCAGTTGATGTCAAGACTCTTCTTGTCAGGCGTTCAGGGACCCACAACGGTTCCGTGCGATCCTGGGGAAAAACACATACAGATCCTCGCGCCCATGTCAGCACAGGGTCGGGGCCATTCCATTGGCCCGTAAGAACATCCTTCCACTTTACATAGCCAATCACAGAGGGCTGAAGGGACACATGTCTATCAGCCGCAGAGCGACCATGAATATCCAAATTCAAAAAATTAATGGTAAAGAGAGCTAAGGACAGGCGTTCTTTAGGAGTGTGTTCAGCTCCTATTCCCCCTTTTTGTTTTTGTAAAGTTTCCTTTAAGGTGCGATGAGCACGCTCAACAATGCCTTGTCCTTGAGGATTGTAAGGCAGACCATGAGTAAGTTGCACTCCCATAGTAGAACAAAAAGATGTAAATTGTCTGCCAGTATAAGCAGGTCCATTATCAGTCTTAAGGGATGCAGGTGCACCCCATGGTGCCCATGCCTCTAAGCAGTGAGTAATGACATTACGTGCCTTTTCTCCCGATAAAGCAGAAGCATGAATAATTCCAGAGCACGTATCAATGGAAACATGCACATACTTGAGGTTACCAAAGTCAGGTATGTGTGTCACATCCATTTGCCAGACAACCAATGGCTTCAATCCCCGTGGGTTTACTCCATAATTAGGGGGATGAAGAAATGTGACACAATGGGGACACTGCAATACTATCTGCCGAGCATCCGCTCTTGAAATGGAAAAACGCCTGTGCAGCGTTAATGCATTAACATGGAAGTTTTTGTGAAACAACTTATCCCCCTCTAAGGAGGAAGCCAAGCATATCAACTGACCTCTAGTGACTGAGTCCGCACAGGAATTACCTTGGGATAACGGACCAGGAAGAGAGGTGTGAGCCCAGATGTGCATTGGATAAAAAGAAGCATTGCGGCTACAGATAAGCTGTTGAAGCTGATTAAAGTAAGCAGATACATTATTGGCATCACTTATAGCTCCCACGGCCTCCAGGACTTTTAGTGCTTGTACCACATAGATGGAGTCCGAAATGAGATTAAAAGGAAAAGAACACTGTTTAAAGACTTCAATAACAATTTTTAGTTCTACCCATTGTGGATTTCCAGGAGAAAATTGATGCTGGATAGGGGGAGAGTCATTAATTACATAGCCTCCCATTCCAGACTTGGAACCATCAGTAAAAATGTTAACAGCCCCCGGAATTGGGCTGGATGAAGTTACCTTAGGGAAAATGATGGGATGTTCTTTCACAAAATGGAGTAATGGATGAGAAGGGTAGTGATTATCAATACCTCCTTGAAACGAGCAACACAGAATAGCCCAGTTGTCTAGAGTAACACATAAAACATTAAGTTGAGCTTTAGTGTAGGGTATGATAAGAGAAGAAAGTGATTGTCCAAAAAATTGAATGCTTTGTTGAATCCCTTTAAGTGCCAACGCTGCAACAGCATCAGGATAATATTCTAAGGATTTTCCTGGGGATACATGTGGGTGGATCCATAGTAAAGGCCCATCTTGCCACAGTACTCCAGTAGGCTGCCGCATAGTGGCAAGCACACATAACTGGAAAGGTTTATCACTCTGGAGCCTGCATAGAGTAGCATGCTGTATAGCTTCTTCTACTTTTATAAGGGCCGCTCTAGCCTCTTTGGTGAGGCTACGAGGGGAAACAAGAGCTGGATCACCCTTAAGAGTAGCATACAAAGGCTGTAGCACAATATTAGGAATATGTAAATATCCTCTTATCCAATTAATATCTCCCAGCAGTTTCTGAAAATCATTTAGGGTTTGGAGATCTTGAGTCCTGATGGTGATTTTTTGCAGTTTTAGTTTGTCATACCCAATTGTCGCTCCCAAATACTTAATAGAGTCCCCCGTTTGAACCTTTTCAGGTGCAATGTGCAGTCCATATTGAGCTAACAGCATCACAAGTTCTTTATAAGCCTCATTAACTGTCTGTTCTAATTTTGCGGCCAAGAACACATCATCCATATAATGAATGATCTTGGTGGAGGAATACTTATGTCTGAGAGGTGCGAGTGCCTTCCTCACATACATCTGGCACATCGTGGGACTATTAGCCATTCCCTGCGGCAACACTACCCACTCAAACCTTTGATCTGGTTCCTCGTGGTTACACGAGGGAAGGGTAAAGGCAAAACGTTGTGAATCTTTAGGATGCAAAGGAATAGAAAAGAAACAGTCTTTAATGTCTATAACAATAATATGCCAGCCTTGAGGAACAGAGGAGAGCAGAGGCAGCCCTCTTTGAATGGGCCCCATAAGTTGCATTTGAGCATTAACTGCTCGTAGATCATGCAGTAGGTGCCATTTCCCTGATTTTTTTCTTAATGACAAATATGAGAGTATTCCATGGAGAAGTAGAAGGTTGGATGTGACCCAAGTTAAGTTGTTCTTTGACTAGAACATGGGCTGCTGCCAATTTAGCCGAGGGAAGAGGCCACTGAGGCACCCAAACAGGCTCCTCGGTGAGCCATGTTATGGGTAGTTGAGCCCCAGTGGCCCCTAGGAAAAACCCAGACCAAACCTGTTAAGCTTTTGATGACCTTGCACAGGATGCCTACGCCCCTGTAGGCGTTTTCCTAGTCCTAGACCTGGCCTATACCCCATATTTTGCATGATTTGTTGAGACACTGGGGAATAGTCATTACTAAGAGTGAACCACACGTCTTTCATCAGATCACGGCCCCATAAAGAAATAGGTAAATCAAGTACATAAGGCTGAAAGGTACCATTGTGTCCTTCCAGGTCCTTCCAAGATAGATGTCTACAGCTGATTTGAGGGGCGTGGGCATATCCAAGTCCTCTTAGGGATTGATCAGAAATCTGCACTGGCCATGCCTTAGACCAGTCCTTAAGGGCTATGATACTACGATCTGCTCCTGTATCCAACAATCCCACAATAGATTTACCTTCTATGCTTAATTCCAAAGTGGGGCGATTGCTCATATCCAGTGACAAATAGGCATAATTCCCTCCGGTGATACCAATCTCATTTCCCGTTTGTGACCTTGAGTCAGCAGGGAAGTAGTTATGCAAGCTAGGCAAAATTAGCAATTGAGCAATCCGATTCCCTGGGGAGATAGGCACAATGCCCCTTGGAGCTTCCACCATAACCTTACTGCCCCTACAGTATCAGGGCTTATGACTCCGGGGAAAACATGAACACCTTGTAGGATAGAGGATGCACGTCCAATTAGCAAACCTACAGTGCCAGGTGGTAAAGGCCCTTTGAACTCAGTTTCCACCAATTGGACTCCCATCTTAGGTGTTAATATGAGTCTGGAGGTGGAACAGAGGTCCAATCCGGCGGCACCTGTAGTGGCTCTCCGCGTATCGTGGGATGGCTCAGAGAAGGCCATGTCTCGGGTTCGGGTGTGACATTCTCCACTGCCCCATATATTTGTGGGCCCTGGGGTCGGGGGCCCCTTTGGCCGTTTTTTGGCCCAGCTGAAATAGGCTGTCCATGGATGTCCCTCACTGATCTACACTCTTTTGCCCAATGCTTCCCCTTTTTGCATTTTGGACACAGCCCCGGTTGACGAGGGCCATTGGAAGGGCCACCGTGAGGAGGTCCAGTAAAATTGTCTTTTTTGGGACAGTCACGTTTGAAATGGCCGGATTGACCACAATGGAAGCATGTTCCGGCACCAGGACCGCCCCCTTTTGCAATCCGAAGGACACCACCTGCAAGACCTGCATTAGTTAAAGGTCCTCCAATCTCTCTACACACTTTCATCCATGCTTCTATGCCCTTGTTTTTATAAGGAGTGATTGCTGCTTTACATTCCTTGGTGCATTGCTCAAAGACCAATTGCTTGATAAGGGGCATGGCTCTATCAGGATTCCCAAAAATCTTTCCAGCAGCATCCACCATCCTTGCTACAAAATCTGAAAAGTGTTCTGTAGGGCCTTGTAGAATCTTGGTCAAATTACCAGACACCTCTCCTCTATTTGGAAGTGATTTCCATGCCCGAATGCAAATGTTGTTAATTTGATCATATGCCTCAAGAGGGAATCCTGTCTGTTGATTAGCAAATCTACCTTGTCCCAAAAGCATATCCTTGTCCCAATGGGGGTGTCCCGCCACATGGTTTTGGGCGGCCTGCTCTACTGCGCCCTCTAGCACAAAAGCTCTCCAGTCCAAATATTTACCTGGAGAAACACAAGCCCGAACAAGGCTAGCCCAATCAGAGGGAGTCATACAGTATCTAGACAGATTCTCCACCTGAGTTAGTGTGAAGGCGACATCCACCCCATAAGTGCGCACAGACTCCGCCAAGGTCTTTACAATTTTGAAATCTAAGGGCTCATGGAATCTTCCCCTATTGTCATCCTGGAAAACTGGATAAGCAAGACCCATCTCAGCGTTAACAGCCCTCCATGTTTGGGCATGGAAAGCTCTCCCCGAAACACCCCCACCGTACGGCGGTGGATCTGGAGGATCATTTTTCTTGAGCCCCTGTTTATTTTTGTTCCCTTCTCCTATAGCTAAACTCCCTAGCTGACGAGACAGCCTCCCGAGCTCTTCCTCCTCATCCTCCTCTTCCTCTGACCCACTTTCATGTGGGGGTGTGCACAGCGTACGGAGATCTGGATACAACCATCTCCTCCCCTGTTTCACGCTTTGCACACTCCCATCCTCCTGAAATACCTCACTTCCTGCCGTCTCCGATTTTTCTTCATGTAATTGCTCTAGAACTTCCTGTCCTTTAGTAAGTGCTTCCTGACATCTGCCATCTGTGAGGCAACTACGAACCATCTTCCAAAGGGGTATCACCCAACCCTCTAATATGCCCTGCTCAGAAGCAAAGTCAAGATCTTTGCCCAACTTATCCCAGCTAGGTATAGTAAGGCTGTCCGAAAAAGCAAACCACGGTGCAGCAATATCTGTCTTCTGTAAAAATCTCTGTAAAGTACTACGTTTCACTTCTAGGCCCTTGGAATGTAACAGGCCATCTAGGGCCAGGAGAAGCGAACTTGAAGATGCGGCACCCATGACACAACAAAAGACACACAAAAAACAAAAGTGAAAGTACACAGTGCAGCTGCAATAAAATGTAACGCTCTCTCTTGCTTTACAGAGGAGCTGCCCCGCTTTGATCGCGGATCCCACTTACCTGGGACTAACCGGTGCACCACCCCTGACTACTGAAAGTTCTGGTTCCCGGGTTTCGGCACCACTTGTCGCGACCCCTTGCCCGCAAGGAAGACGCAACTCAGGAATCTTCTTTCAGCAGTTTATTTAGGCCCTTGATATTTCTTCTCTCTCTCTCGGATGCCCCTCCCAGCCTTAATAAAGCATCTCAAGCCCCAATGTGAAGCTGCCACGTGGAACTTTCTCATAGGGTGTTGAAAAACCATGCGCCAACCCTCCCAAATAAGGAGTTGTTTGTCACAGACCACAGCGGAGCCAGAGCCATCTTGTAATGGCGACCATAATCTGCAGAAACGGCTCACCACACGTTAGCATGGCTAAGGGTCTGTTGATCTTATTTATTTTTTCGAAGAACCAACTTTTAGTTTAGTCAATTTTTTCAATAGTTTCTTTTGTTTCAATTTTGTTGATTTCCGCTCTGATTTTAATTATTTCTTGCCTTCTGCTACATTTGCTGTTGTTTTGCTCTTCCTTTTCTAGGGCTTTGAGATGAAGTGTGAGCTCATTTATTTGTTGGTTTTTCCTTTTTTTGAGGAATGACCTCCAGGTGATGAATTTCCCTCTTAAAACTGCTTTCATTGTGTCCCATAGATTCCTATATGTTGTATCTGTATTTTCATTTATCTCTAAGAATTTTTTGATTTCCTCCTTTATGTCTTCTGTAACCCATTGATCATTCAGTAACATATTGTTCATTTTTCATGTGATGTAGGATTTTTCCTTCCTTCTTTTATCATTGATTTCCAGTTTCATTCCATTATGATCAGATAAAATACATGGTATTATCTCCACCCCTTTATATTTACTGAGGGTTGCCCTATGGCATAATATATCGCCTATTTTTGAGAAGGATCCATGTGCTGCTGAGAAAAAAGTATATCCACTTGATGATGGTTGATATATTCTATATATGTCAGTTAAGTCTAGGTCATTGATTGTGATATTGAGCTCTATAGTCTCTTTATTCAACTTTTGTTTGGAGGATTTGTCCAATGGTGAGAGAGGTGTGTTGAAGTCACCCATAATTATTGTGTTGTGGTCTATTTGATTCTTGAATTTGAGGAGAATTTGTTTTATGAACGTTGCAGCACCATTATTTGGTGCATAAATATTGATAATTGTTATGTCTTGTTGGTGAATGGTTCCTTTTAACAGTATATTATGTCCTTCCTTATCCCTTTGGATTAACTTAGTCTTGAAGTTGATTTTATTCGATATGAGGATGGCCACCCCTGCTTGCTTCCAAGGACCATGTGCTTGGTATATTTTTTCCCACCCTTTCACCTTCAGACTGTGTATGTCTTTTCCAATCAGATGTGTCTCCTGGAGGCAACATATTGTTGGATTTGTTTTTTTAATCCATGTTACCAGCCTATGTGGCTTTATTGGTGAGTTTAAGCCATTTACGTTTAGAGTTACTATTGATATATGGTTTGTACTGCCAGCGATGTTTAATTATATATCTTTTTTTTTTAATTTAGTTTGTTTCTCCATGATAAGCTTTCCCCGCTGTCTTCTGCAGTTACCGAGGCTCTTCCCACTGGTGGTTTTGGTTGTTGTTTTTCATTTCTTCTTCGTGTAGTGTTTTGCTCATGATGCTTTGCAATGCTGGTTTTCTGGCTGCAAATTCTTTTAGTTTTTTTTTATCATGAAAGATTTTTATTTCGTTGTCGTACCTGAAGCTTAATTTTGCTGGATACAGAATTCTTGGTTGGCACCCATTGTCTTTCAGTGTTTGAAATATGTTATTCCAGGATCTTCTCACTTTCAGCGTCTGTGATGAAAAATCCGTTGTTAACCTTATTGGTTTACCCCTGAATGTAATCTGCCTCCTTTCTCTTGTAGCTTTTAATATTTTCTCTTTGTTCTGTATATTGGCTATCGTCATAACAATGTGTCTTGGCGTTGGTCTACTGTAATTTTGTGTGCTCTGTGTTCTGTATGCATCTACAATTTGTATATCCATTTCCTTTTTTATTTCTGGAATGCTTTCTGTTATTATTTCATTCAGAAGGTTACTCATTCCCTTGGTTCGATTCTCTGTACCTTCCTCTATCCCAATGACTCCTATGTTTGGTTTTTAATGTTATCCCATATCTCTTGGATGTTTTTCTCGTGATTTTCTACCAGTCTTTCTTAGTTGGCTAGACTCTTTTCAAGATGATATATTTTGTCTTCATTATCTGACGTTCTGGCTTCTTCTTGCTCCACTCTGTTAGTAATACTCTCAATTGAGTTTCTAATTTGGTTTATCATTTCCTTCATTTCTAGAATTATCGTTTGATTTTTTTTAATAATCTCTATCTTCTGATAAAGATGCTTTACTTCTTCTTTTATCTGTTTATGTAATTCATTTTCCATGGGTTCTTTCACTGTTTGAATTTGCTGTCTCGTATCCTCTTTAAGGTTCCATTCCATCTGTCTAAGGTGTTCCTTGAGTTCTTTTTATGACCATTTTTCTGGTGACTCTAGGACCTCCTGAATATTTAGGCTGTGCTTCATTGTTTGTACTCCCTTTCTTCCTTGCTTTTTTATGCTGCTCATATTACTTCTTGTTCTGTTTGATTGCTGAGTTACTGTTGACTCTTATAAATTTATTTGATGCTTGGGAGGAAAGATATTTGAAGAGAAGGGAAGAAGCCACTAAAGAGAATGAGGGTAGGCAAGTAGAACTCCAGAAAGGGGGAATAAGAAAATTATAAAGAGATGAAAAGACAAAAAAAATAGAAAATAGGGAAAGAAAGAAATTTTTTTAAAAGATAATAATTATAATAAAAAAATGAAAATTTAAATTTAAAAAAATAATAATAAAAATTTTAAAAGTTAAAAAAATTAAAAACATAAAAAAATTAAAGAACAACAACCACAAAAAAGAAAATGAAAATGAAAGAAAAGAGAAAAAAAAACAAATTAAAAAAAAATAACACCAATAATAATAATAGTAGTAATAATAAATGCAGTCATAGAGTTCGATTTACTTCTCTTCCAGTAGGTGGAGCTGTGCCCACTGGGTCAAGCTTCTCCTTTCAATAGGTGGGAACCAGTCACTGTGCAGCAGCTCTTCCTCCCAGACTGGGCGGGTCTCCAATCCTGAGTGTCTAGGGCCTTCTCTTGTGTTTCCTCGAGCCAGGCCCCGCTCACCTGTGACGCTCACCACAATACTAGCTACACGCCAGGTCTGCTGCTCCTGGGATCCCTGTTTTCATTAGCGCCTGGGCACACTCTCCGTGTTTGCCTCCCTCTGACCCTAAGTTTGTAGAGCTTGGGGCTGAGAACCCCCAGAGAATTTGCTTACCTTCTGGTAGCCATGCCCCTGGTATCTGGTGCAAGAGACCTCAGTTGTCAGCACTGATGGGAGCGGTAGCCGGGAATCCCGCGCCGCGGAGAGTTGGTGCAAAAGACCTCAGTTGTCAGAACTGGTGGGAGCGGTAGCTGGGAGTTGCGCGCCGCCACGACTCCTGCGCCGCTGTGACTCCCGCGCCACTCCTGATTCCCTTGGTCTGGCTATCGTGCTCACAGGAGAGCTGGGAGGGGGCCTTAAGTTTTCCCAACTGTTCTATAGCTGAAAGAGCTGCGATCAGTCAAAAACAGAGATGATGACGTCAGCTCTCCAAGATGGTGGCCGCTGGCTTCCTCTGTGGTCTGACTGATGTGGAGAACCGAATTGGATGGCTTCCTTCCCCATCTCAAGCCCAGAATTCAGCTCTGAGTACAGTATTTGCACAGCTGGTGGGAGCCTGCAGGATCCATAGCACTGTATCTTGCTTTGTTATCTCATCGTCGTTTCCCAGCGAGCACCGCAGACTCTGGCCGTGGGGCGATTTGCTGAATAAGCAGCATGACCCTCTGTGCGGACAAATCTCTCAAGTTTGAGCCCCAGTAGCTGATCCTTATGCGATGGAAATCCTTCCTCTAGGTTTTGGAGCACCCCAATTTTGCTGGAAATGCCTAACAAGCTAGCATTTAGCCATTCTACCTTGTCATTTTCCTGCTCAGTGACGCGGTACACTAATATGAGTTTTATCTGGTGTGGAAATAGATGATCAATTTTTTTGTTTATACAAATCCCTAAAAGCATTAGGCATTGATTAAGAGAAAAATGCATGAGGGAGTTATAAAAAATAGTTTACTATAGTCCCAGGGATGGGCTTCTCTAATTTTCTATTTTTTAACAAAGTTAAAATGGGAAGTTGATATCACAGCTATGGCAATGCCTGGCTTAGGTGCTGACCTTTCCTACCCCTGAGGACCCTCTTTGGTTTCTCAGTCTGTGACCTGCATAGGAAGCATTGTCATTGTAGTTGTAGCTGATTAAGATGGAGTCTCCCTGGAGCAGGCTGAACCCTTATTCCAACATGACTGGGGACCTTATAAGAAAAGAAATTTGGACACAGATTTAGACCAAGAGGGTGCCATGTGGGCCCTGGACCCTGCACCTCCAGCCAAGGAACTACTAGGTGCTAGGAGAGGAGCTGAGGCAGACCCTTTCCTGGAGCTTCCAGATGGAGAAGGGCCCTGCTGAGGCCTTGTCTTACACCTCTGGACTCCAGAACTTTGAGATGCTAGCCACTGCTCCAGACAACCCATACAAGGCTCCCAGGAACCTCGACACCTCTTTGGGCCATCACCACATCTTCCTGCCCAACCAATCTCTTTTGCTTGGTGACCAGAAATTCTTTCCCCCACATGTTTTCAGGGACCAACTGGAGCTGCCCTCAGAGGCCAACCTGCTACATTCCCTGCTGTAGAGAGGCACATGTGTGGTCAGGGACTTCGATCCAAACTCTGGGCACTTATTATTATAGTTTGACTTGGAGAACACAGCGTGTCCTAAGCCCCCGATTCTTCATTTGGGAAAGGGGATGCCAGCTTTTTTCTCACAGGGTTGTCGTGAGCAATGGGTGACAAAATGCTGAGAAGAACTTTAGCAGATGGCCAGGTACAGAAATGGATTCAGTGAAATGCAGCTGTTTTAAGTACGCTCCACTCTCCTTGAGGTCTGAAGAGCATCAATTTTTCTTCCTCTACTTCTCATTTATTGTATTTATTAGGACCCTGACTTACTTTTTCTTAAGTAATATTCTGAGTTGATATGGTGGCTGATGTTAATTATCAATCAAGTGTACTCCTTAATCCAACGTCAAGGGGGATCCAGGCAGTTTTTCCTTGTTGCTTGGCCATTCCTGGGTGCAGCATCCTTTCATCTTCAGGTGGTGGTCACATTGCTGGTATGGGGAGTGGAAGAATAGGGTCAAGCCTTCAAAGAGGCCTGCCACAGTCCACAAGCCAGAACATAGTATGGTGGCCAGCGCTGATGACCAAGGTCCTAATCCTGAAAAGCCCATGAGAAGTGTGTGTCCTACTAGGAGCAAGAATGGAAGGAAATGGAACTGGAGGCAGCTGCCTGTCTGCACCTCAGCTACACATGAGCACATAGATGACCATCCATAAAATGTGGTAGAAGCAATGAATGTCACTGGCTCCTAGGGGTGTGGCCTGACCACTGGCCAGGTGAGAAGGTGTCCCACCAAGTCATAATCCACCAATCACAGGGGACTTAGAAATGAGTGGGCACTGGGACCTCCCCATCCTTAATGGTTTTCCCACTCAGTGGCTGCTGCTGTAGAGTGTTCTGTAATGTTGGACAGATGGCACTCTATGGAAGCAGGTGAGATTACTCACCCTAACTGCTTATTGTGCAACCCCTCCCCACCCTGCTCCCAAACTATAAAATTACAGGAGAGGAGATAGTTGAGGTGGGGTGGGTAGGAGTGTAGTGTTGTGATACAGAACACAGAGGGCAGTGGCCAGCATACTGGGCCTGGGCTTCCATGTGTCTCTCTCCTGTCAACCTGGGTTTCTTAAAGGACAAGAAAAGCTATTCTGTGGTTGGAAAAAATTGTATGGAAAAGGAGTATCTGTGCCCCTACAGTACATACTACTTTTATGTCTATCAATCATCAATGTAAAACCTGAGTTGGATGCTAAAATATTTTTTCCAGGTTCTAAATATATATATATATATATATATATATATATATATATATATATATATATATATATATATATATATATAATTTATTTTTTTTGTATTGATCATTCAAAACATTACAGAGCTCATGATATATCTTCTTTCATACATTTGACTCAATAGGGTTTTGAACTCCCATTTTTTACCCCAAATACAAATTGCAGAATCACATCAGTTACACACTCACATTTTTACAACATGGCATATTAGTGGCTTCCCCTTTTGGTAGAAATATGTTATATTTTAAATATGTTGAGGTACTATGTAAGTTGGGGAAATACATTTCTGAGAGAGATATCATATTGGACTAAGTAACTGGATAGCTTATCTGTCAAAGACCTATGTCAAAAATAAGAAAACATGAAAAACCCACATTCACCTGTCAGGTTGAAATGTTTGATAGGCTGCAAGGTGCTATAGAAAAAATAAACTAGAAAGTATTTGGGTAATTTTCAGCTTTGGGTGAATTTTTGAATTTGGTTCAAAAATTTTAGATAGAAATATACTTCTACTGTATGAATAATTGTGTAATTATATAGTTAAATTGCTTCTAGATTTACCAGTATTCAAAGAACAACCACAGAGAGAGGTAAATCAGCAGAGATGGGGAGAGAAGCAAAAATTCTCTGCTATCCTATGAGGGTGGGTAATGATTGTGTGATTGTAATAGGGGACCAGTTACAACAGAGTCACCTATGAAAGTATTGGCCCAGGACCTTGTGAAAGAGGCCAACTGGCCAGAGCAAGAAGCCATAACTATAAGATATGGTAAGATTTCATGACCTCAGTTTGAATGCACCCTTATCAAACTGATCTGTTCACCAAGCTCCCAGGGAACAGAAGTCGTAGGGGTCTTGAGAGGTATCTAGCCTTGGAGAGGGAAGGACTTGTCTGGACCCAGGAGATTTTGCTGCAGATAAAGCAGCTTCTTCTCCTGAAGGTCCTCTAGAGAATCCAGGGCAGAATCCAGAAGAAAAAGACTCAGTTTTAGTGCCTGTCATGTGTGTGGGAGACATAGCCACCTTATTACAGTGCTTAGGAAATAAACATGCACCATCTATGTCCTTCCCTTGGAACCAGAACCCTTAGCTGGTGCTGTGGTCCAAATGTCTGTGCCCTCAGGAAACGGAACAATGCCCCAACCCACAATCATGCCCACCTGTCACTTTCCTATTATTTCAAGGGCAGAGATTCCACAGGCCTTGCTGAGCTCTCAGACCAACTCTGAGCACTGAATTGACACTCAATAAATACAGTATTGAGCCAGACTGTTTTAATAGCTGAAAATGTGGGTGGGAATCCTCTCCCTGCAAACCAGAAGAAACTAACTAGGGTTAACCTCAGAAATAGGTGATTAGAAAAAGATCAAAGCAGGAGTGGAAAGCTCTCTTTTGGCCTGGGATTGGAAGCTTAGGCAGGTAGGAAGATGGAAAGAAGGCCTCACTCATGAGCACTCCCATGACCCATAGGGACTAGGCCAAGGCATCTTCTACATGAAGCAGAATAAAAGTTCTTTCTAGTAATTTGTCCCTCCATTTACAAAGGTACATTTAACTGTCACAGTGTGGCTTTTGCCAGAAGCAGAATGGACCATGTCTAATGTAGAAGAGTATTTCTAATTTACATAAAGAAGTAGGATGCTTTAAGGAAAGAGTAACTGCGCTGGGAACTACAGGGAGACAGAGATAAGCCCAAAAGCCCAAGATATTGGGTTCTAGTAGTTTAAAAAAAATTCTCAAGTGAAAGTCCCACGGTTTGATGGGCCAGTGGTATCTATGTGCTGCACTTTAGCCACTCGACACCCCACAGAAGCCAAGGAATCACCGCTCCTCTTTGACCTTTATCTTCAACATCAGCAGTACTTGAGTTTGTGGGAAGAGTTTGCTGCATCTCAGTTTCAGTTAAATTGCCATCACCATTGATCTGCTATAGATTGCTCTTCCTCATTGGCTTGAAAAAAAAGCTCCCAGATGTAGTTGGTTGTGACAGGAGCTAAGATAATGTCCTAACTACTGATGGCCTAATCACTGAAATGGAATCCAGCTGCACAAAACTGTTGACACACAGACATGCTTGCACATACAGGAGGCAGAAGAGCTGAAGGGAAGAGGTGATGTGGAATGAGCATGTGAACCTACATCCACAAAGTGAGAAGGGACTCAGTGTTGGTTTTCTCATCCCTGTAGCATTTTTGATTGAGAAGACAGGCCAGCACAGAGCAAGAGGCTCCAACCACCTGTGTCCAGCCACCTCTAACACAGGGACTGCTCACCTATCATGTACCCTCAGATGCCTGATATCATCAATAACCAAAGCCAGAGGGCAATCAGTGGATCTGTCAAGGGACACCAAGGCCCCTTCTATTATGACTCCAGAGCACTCTGACATCAAGAACTAAGTGTTGTCCTTGGACTTCCCAGCCTGGGGGCTTGGTGAACAGATCAGTTTGATAAGGGTGCATTCAAACTGGGGTCATGAAATCTTATCACCCTCACTCTGAATGTTCATTTTGGTACAACTTTAGAAATCAAACCCTGCTGCACCCCCAGACACACACACACACACACACACACACACACACACACACACACACACAACACTGAGCATCATTAATTTGAACTTGAGACATTTATGACATGTATCAATTATGATTTCGACTCATTGTTAGGTTATAACTTTAAATCTCGGAATAAAGAAAAATAAAATGACTTTTGGATTTGCATGCACAAGGAGAAAGTGTTAAGCCCTAAGATAAGCATTGAGAAGACATAAATACTGACCACACAGAGAGCAGATTTCCTCTCCTAAGGCCCAAGACAGCCTGGCTGTGTGTAGGCAGTAATGGACAGGACCTGTAGGGTTTCATGGTTATCCATGTCCCAAGTGATTCGCCCACTCAGAGTGGCCACCACCCAGTGTTATGTGCCCTGTGGGGTGAGTGGGGTCTGACCTCATCAGCTACAAGCCTGTGAACCTCAACGGAGCCCATTTCCCAGTTTTCCTCTATTCTGGGGCATGGTAACTATTCATGGATTAATCACAACATGACTCTCACCCAGTCTCTAATTTTAGAAATCTTTGTTGAACACCAAATATATTTAGGTCTCATTTCAGGGGCTAAAAAGCCACAGGGGTCCCTGACCTCAGAAAGTTTTTAATTCACTGTAATAGTTCTGAATTTGTGCTACATTGACTTGGAGGGATGTCCTATAGTTGGGATGTAAGAACACAGACTCTGCTGCCAAGTCCAGCCTCCCCCTCATTGGCTGTGTCATCTCTGCATGTTGCTTAACCTCTCTGGGTACTATTTTCCCTATGTGTGAGATGGCTACACCTACAAAACCCCACATCTTAGGGCCGTAATGGAGACCAAATTAGGGGATAAATCCACAGCTTAGCCAGCTCACATGAAGTGACTGATGAACACTGGCTGTGACACCATTCCCCAGGGGACACAGAGCCTCCATCAGTGATTGCAGGGGGGAGGGGTTGGCCTGGTCCCCTAGTGTGTCTTAGCAATCTCTTCACTAGTACAAAGCCATTAAATGACAGGGCATGCTTAGAAAATCATTGTTTTACATTTTTAGCCATTATTTCCCCAAATGACTTTTTCATTTACACTGTCAATCTCCATGTTTAAGTGGGGTTGTTTTAATGTACAACAGTCTGCTAATATAGCACAGCTCAGAGCAGTGCTGCTGTGCTCATGTCCATAATGAAAAAAAAATATGTATGGTTTCTAATTTTTCATTATATTTTTTATGCAATTACAGAAATTTGATAACAGAATTTAAAAAATAGTATTGGTAATTTGGTCCTAAAGAAGTAACAAATAGCTAATTAGAATATAATGCAATCATTTAAGAGAAGTCACTAATATGACTTTATTGACCATTTTCTGCCTAGCACAGTCTTACTAGAATTTGCATCATCATGAATTACTGTGCTTATAATTAAAGAAATCAACAAGATAAATCTAGGACATAGAATTTTACCTTTTGAAATAAATTCAACAATTCTGATGGGCTACATAAGGGAGGTTTGGAAAAAGATGAAAAATGTGCTGGTTTACTTACCAAATATCAAGATCAAAAATAAAATCCAGAGTTTATTTTCATTTTATTTATTGTGGACACTTAAGGGGTGTAGTACAATGCTTTGCTCTTTCTAATGTATAGGTTACCACAGTCAGGCAGGTGAATGCCCCTCCTCTCACACAGCACCTATAATCAGTTTTCTGAGCATAAATTCCTGCTGTGACACAATGAAAACCTGGATTCCCTTACTCAAGGCAGAGAAGTAGTGCTTAGGTGTGCAGACCACAACAGGGGTTCCCACAAGAAAGGCTAAGAACAGAGGAGATGGGGGGCAGAGGAGAAGACCAAGGTTTAGGCATTTTTTGGAGTAAAAGTTGTAGATTCAGTAAGAGGTTTGGAGAGAGCAGCTAAAACCCACTTGGGTCAAAAGAGTCCCTGAGATAAAGCTGGTGGTTGGGCATTCAGACATGACCACCGCAAGTGAAAGCAGAATTTGCTGGAAGTTTTTTTTTTTTTTTTTTTTTTTTTGGATGATTTGTGTGATGGCAGCAGCTCTTTTGCCTGGGGTGAGACTATTCTAGAGAGAGAGAGAGACACAGTTGTCAGAATCACTGAGTGACTGGCACCCTGTCTCACTGTACACAACACTCCCAGGAATACGTGGCCATGTGCAGGGTTCAGGCTGTGCACATGACCTCCTCAGTGGCTGGGACAGGCCCATGGTTCTTAAGCTGCACCTAGACAGCTGGTTATGGCTCAACCAAAATGAGATTCAATACTTGCATTGGCTGGGTCTTGCAATCTGGAGACAGACGTGGCATTGTAGACCTTGGCACCCTTCAGAGACGTGAGAGCACAGGTGGTACCAGGGAGAGAAGTCTGACATCCTGAGTCTGTTCTCTGATCTGTCCCAAGTTTTGGAAGCCATAAGGTCCAAGAACCCTGTGAGTGGCGTTTCTTTCTGTGCTCATTGGTGTTTTTGGAGAAGGTGTCCCTGGACACAACTGCCATCAGCAGCTTGGCCTCACCTTTGCTAACTGGCCCGACTCTGTGCCCAGTGCTTTGTGTGCATTTTGGTTTTGGTCCAAAAGTGTTTCTCAAACCCGGACATGCCACTTGAGGCACTATTAAAAATCATCAAGCCCAGGATTTGTCCCTACAGACTGATTCTGCAATGAGCCCCAATGGTCAGCTTTGCTGTCACACTGCTGGTTGTGGCTGTGAGCACTCAGGGTGAAGACCCCCTGACTCAGTGCTCATGTCTTTGTGGGGAAGACCCATAGTATGGACAAGAGGGTGTGACAGGCCGTGGAGGAGCCTAACCACATGGACATCTGACAAGCATGAGGACTTGAGACACACTCCCAGGTGGCCATTTTATCAGAGCATCTGCATGATTATATTGCCATGTGTGACTGGTGGTGGGTAGTCCTTCTGAGTCAGGGCCTGGGGTGTAATCCTAGTGATGAATAAACATTCTGATGACAGGGTTTACTGTGGCATGGGAGGTTGAAAGGTGGCTTTGGTGACATTCAAAAAGGGGACAACAAGGGCAGAACATTGGTGGCCTCCAATCTCTTGTTGGCCACACTTCAGCCCTGTGTGAGGACATAGAAAATGACAAGTTCATCAGGCAGAGCTCTAATCTCTAGGGTATACAAATAACTCAAAAAGTTAAATACCAAAAATAAAATAGCCCGATCAAAAAATGGGCCAAGGACCTGAACAGACACTTCTCAGAAGAAGATATACAATCAATGAACAAATACACAAAAAAATGCTCACTATCTCTAGCAATCAGATTCTTACTCACTCCAGTAAGACTGGCAGCCATTATGAAGTCAAACAACAAAAAGTGCTGTCGAGGATGCGGGGGAAAAAGATACAATCATACACTGCTGGTGGGACTGCAAATTGGTGCAGCCATTTTGGAAAGCAGTATGGGGATTCCTTGGAAAGTTGAGAATGGAACCACCATTTGACCCAGCTATTTCTCTTCTTGGATTATACCCAAAAAACCTAAAAACAGCATACTATAGAGACACAGCACATCAATGTTTATAGCAGCACAATTCACAATAGCTAGACTGTGGAGCCAACCTAGATGCCCTTTAATGAATAGAAAAATGGCATTTGTACACAATGGAATATTACTCAGCAATAAAAAAAAAACCAAGATTATGGCCTTCACAGGGAAATGGATGGCATTAGAACAGATTATGCTAAGTGAAGTTAGACAATACCTTCCAAAAACTGCCAAATGTCTTCTCTGATATAAGGGGGTGACTCAAAATGGGATAGGGAGGAAGAGCATGAGAAGAAGATTACCTCTAGATAGGGAAGAGAGGTGAGAGGGAAAGGAAGGGAGAAGGGGAATTGCATGGAAGATGGAAGAAGACCCTCATCATTATACAAAACACATGTATGATGATGTGAGGGGAAAAAAGAAGAATCACGTCACCTTAGATTGGGCAGAAAGAAGTGATGGGAGAAGAGGGGAGGGGAAGGGGGAAATGAAGAACAGTAGAAAGAAATAGACATTATTATTGCTGTATGTATATACGTGACTGCATGACCAATGTGATTCTGCAACCTGTACACTCGGAATAATGAGAAATTATATCCCATCTGATTCAAATGTATTGTACTCTCATGTGTAACTAATTGAAACAAACAAAAAAATGATGAGTTCTCCTAACTTAAAAAGCTCCTGTTCCAGGCTTCCTCTTGCCTTTCGTGTCCAAGATGCATAGGTGCTTGGGACACTTATGTTGGATGAGTTGTTGCTATTTTACAAAATAGCACAACCATCAGCATTGTCATATTTGAGAATACTCCTTCTACCTCATTAACTGTCACTCCTGGGCCTCCCTGACCCTCAGCCCCACAACTTCTGGTCTGTCTGCATGGATTTTTGTCACTGTGGGCACTTCTGTGGCAAGCATGTGGCCTTCCATGTGTGGCTGTTTTCTTTCAGTGCAGCATTTCCAAGGGTCACTAAGTTCTTCTACATTATGGTCTGGCCATTTTTTTGTCACCTGGATTACCCTGTGAGGCTCAGCACCACATCAGCGGGTGTGCCCAAAGGCCACCTCTGGGTGGGATGAAGAATGCTGGCTTGAACATCTGTTTTCAATTCTGTTGAGGAGCTGGTGAGAAGTGGCCCTTTCGGGTCATAGGGTAACATTATGATTAGCTTTTTGAGGAATTGACAAAATGTTTTAAAAATTAATTGCAAAATTTGACATTCCACCAGCAGCCCTGAGGGCCCCCATTGCTCCCCACCTCCCCCACACCAAGGGTTGCCAGGTGTCAGATCCCAGGCTCCCTCAGAGGTGTGAAGTGGTTTTCATCATGGTTTCCCCCAGTAACTAACAAGCTAAACACACACTCATGATCAGCTTCACGGCTTTTTAAGAAAAAGGCCTGTTCAGATATTTTGGTTTTTGCAGCTGGGTTGTCTTTGATTGTTGATAGGCTATGGCGCTCTTTACATATTCTGGATATAAATCCTTTCTCAGATATGTGGTTTTCAGATATTTTCTTCCCAATGCAAAATCCTCATTACACTCACAGAATTTCTGGACATTAGAAAAATGTCTTTGTGATTATTCGAAACGGACCCATGGGCAATGTCTGGGAGATGTGGGAGGAGCGTCTAGGACACACAATACAGGAGCTTTGACCAGCCAAGAGGAAAGGGAAGTTGGAAGAAACTAATGGGCAGAGAGAGACAGTAAGAAATTAATCACACTTGGTTAAATAATTGGAGTCAGAGTCCTCCAAATAAGCCATAAAGTAGAAATACTGGGGCAACACGTACCTTTGAGAAGTGGAGGATGAAGAGGGCTCCTCTGATTCTGGAGGGCAATGTTTCCAGATGCTCTCTAAGTTGCTAGAAATTCAGCTTTCTGTCATTAAAGGGACCTTGCATCTTTCTTTGGCTAGATTCCGAGGAACGGCAGGGCATAGCAGAGTGACTGGAGAGGTCATTAATACTTATGTAGATTCATTCCTGGAATAAGGCATCGAATGAAAGAGTTACAAGGCCCTGTCCTCATGGTGCTTACAGTCTAGCTGGGACATCATAGTGTAAGTGCTAGAGAACTTAAATGTAGGTGTATAATGAGAATTAGGCAGCCTGAGGCTGTAGAAGGGGAGGGGCTTATAGCTTTAGGTAGATGGCATTTTCCAGTCTGACAAAGGAACTCCTGAAAAAAACATGACAGGTGAAGGACTGAGCCTGTATCTCAGGGGGAACTTCCTGTGCAAATGTCCTGATGTGGGCCTGGTTCATAGCTGGAAAGTGGGAAGGTAAGCATGCCTGGTGGGTGAGCAAGACGATGTGGGGTGGGGAGAGCTGCAAAGCTTCCTAGAGTCTGTGAGGACCATAATCTCTCTCCAAGTGGAATGGACATGCAGGCATTGGACAGTGCTCATTGAACTGGCCATTGAACAATGAGTCCAGGCATTGTGTCTGCTTTCAGCAGGTTTCTCTGGCTGTGGATGGAGAGCAGATTGCAGGGTGCAGGACTATGTGCAGAGCAGAAAGAGCCATCAAGACTCCTGTGCAATGGCTGGAAAGATAGAGAATCTGGCAGAGTAAGCTCGTTGTCATAGAGGATCCTGCATGTTTCAAGAGATCACACATGGGATGGGAAAAAGAGTCACAGATGATCCCAGACTTCTACCCAAGTGACTCACAGATGGACTTGTGCTTAATTGGATGGAGAAGGTTGAGGAAACGTGTACGTGTTTGTGTGTGTGTGTGTGTGTTTGTGTGTGTGTGTGTGCATGCATCTCCACTGTTCAGCTTCTGTCAGGTTCACTGGGGAGAGTCCATTCACCATTCATCCTGATCAGGGGTGGGTGGTGTGGTGTAACTTGTCCTGTGACACCCACTCAGTACTGATGTCAGTAATGATGTCATTACTGATGACTCTGTCCTGGGGAAGAAAAGCAGAAACTTCCCATGACTGGCAGGATGGTGGTAAGTACAAAAAGAATTCTTCACCTCCAGCTGCACAGGCCTGGGGACCTGAAGCTAATGACCATGCACTCAGGTGCTCTGCAGGTCAGCTATTCATGCCTCAGTCTCCTGAAATTCCTGAAACCCCATGAATCATGATCCCTCCTTCCTTCTCTTTCTTCTTTCATGCTCTGGGGTAAGGTCAAATCCCAGGTGACTCAGGGCCTCTTCCCATCCTCTGGCACCTGCCTCTGCATTGACACTGGGTCTCACTGCCATAAGTGATGAATGGTCCAGAAGTGTCACAACTTAGTGGCTTTTAGTACAGTGTGTGCTAGCAGCTGCCACCCATCCTACATATGCTTGACAAGCCCCCCTCAGATGCCAAAGCAAGCCTTCTCCACCAGTGTGCCCTCCCCCCAACCAGGAGGCCAACCAGGAACAGCTCCCTCAGGGGTTCACACCTGGCACATTCAGGACCCTCTCTTCATGTGAGCATGGCTGGGATCCAATGAGTAGCCCCAGGTGACCACAGAGGTGGGGACAAGGGGACCCAGGGGGAGGTGGGATTGTGAGTTGGTGACATCAGGCAGGGTCTCACAGCCACTTGGGGCTCTGCTGACTAACATTGATTCCTGGGGCAGTGCTGTTGTGGGGGCTTACTGAGAAGGTGGCAAAGGGCTGATTGGCCATGCTGGATGTCTGCTCTGGTAGAAGCCTGGGGCCACTGGGGGCTGGCACAATTGCCAGGGATGGTGGCTAGGGCTAGGTGGTGCCTACACACATTACTCTGCTGACTGATGCTGGCTGGTGTGCAGGTGGTGGTGGTCCTGTGCCATCTGTCTGCACAGACACTCATGTCCACTGAGCCTGGTGATGGAGGTGCCTTGAGGAGCCTTCAGTGACCATTTGGTCTCTCATCAGTAACCTCAGATGTTCCCAGCCAGTCTATGCAGCTGGACTCAGCTGAGCATGGCTTCTTCTGATGAGAAGTGAGGCATGAGCGGCTTGAACAGCACCCGCCCTGTCAGGTGTGGGTGGCTGGAAAAGAAACAGGCCAGCTACCCTGGGACACCTGGCACAGACAACTACTCCTAAACACATAGCCCCAGTACTTCATTCAAGGTCACTCATTATTAAAAATCTGAAAGTAGTAGTAGCCAACATTTACAGATTACCTCCCATGTCCAGGCACAGGGCTTGAGTTTTCAGGGTGGAACAAAGTGGTTATTAAATAATACAGCTTTAAGTATTTAACACCCTTCCCATTGGTCATATTTTTGTTGCACTGGCCAAAGGCTAGCCAATGAAATAGAAATAGAACTCTTCTGATGATATTTAAAAAGGCATTTGATTTGCTGATTCTTACACCCTCTTATCTCTTTCTCCTTTTTCTTGCCTTGAAATAGCTATGATGGTGAGAGCTTCAGCAGCCAACTTGTACTCGTGAGCCAAAGGGTTGAAGAATCAAAAGCCTTACTGTAGACATTATTGAGTCCTGGGCCAATGTTAAAATGATCTGTTCTCAAGCTTATAAAGAATATAAATATTTGTTATTTGAGGTCCTGTGGTCATGCTTTATTATGTATAGCAAAACACACCTCAACTAATACAAAAATGTTAAATTATTTGATCCTTAAATGGAACCCTAGTCTCAAAGAAGAAAATGGATTCTGTTTTGGGGTGGATTCAATTGAAAAGTAGGAACCATTGTTCATTCCCAGGTAAGATCATTTCTTTTTGAGTAATGTTATCTCTATCTTATGGGTTCCTCTCAGGGAATACACCTTTAATATTGCATGCTGTGGATTATTTAGAAAATGAGCATAAATCACCCCAAATCCTACCTCTCAGAGATAAGCATTGAATACATATTTTTGGGGAATGATGTTAAAAATAAATTTTCTTATACTAAGTTTAGTATAATTGAGGCCATAAATTGCACATGCACACACACACTGGTGAAGAGACACTTATCTCTCACAAATCTGTCACAGTGGACAACGTGCCATTCATATTCATGTCCAAATTGCCACAGATTCTAGTCCCTGGCCACTCAAGTGAGAACTCAGGCTCTTCAGAAAGTCTCTGTTTTTTTTTTTTTTTCTGTGAAACCCCAGTGACATGTCACTAGCCCTTCCACATCCCAGTGGCATTTTCCTCCCCTGGGTACCAATTGCCTTCTGCCTGAGCAGGCTCCAGGGGCCCCGAAGCATGAGAAATCCCCAGTGACCATGCTCTCACCAGAGGTTCCAAGGCCGCCCTCAGCAGCATCCCAAATGGTACTGGGTCCCTCTGTTCCTCCCACTGCTGATGCCTCTGCAAAAATGGTTTCTCCATTCTTCCTATTGCTCCGGTTGTCACCCCCTGGCTACCTGTGGTCCAATGCTTCATCTTACCCCACATCCACCAAGTCTGGAAATCCTTTGATTCATTCTCAAATCTGTCCAGATTCTACCCATGAGGCTGATCAATGACCTCTCCAAACCTGTCACCATACTTGGGACCTGGGAACATGTCATCTCCCACAGACAAGGGACTTTGAGGATGTGGCTAAGAATCCTGGGTTACCTGGGGGCTCACAGTGAGTCTCAGAAGAGGGCAGCAGCAAGACCAAAGCCAGAGAAGTGGTGAGATAATGATAACAGGGGAGATGGGGTGGCAGGGACAAGATGACAGAGAGGAATCTGAAGATGAGACCCCGCTGCTTTGCAGCTGAAAGAAGGGTCCGCCAGGCTGAGCTTAGGCAGCCTCAGAAGCAGGAAAAACTCAGGGAATGGTCCCACTCTAGAGTTTGGGGAGGGAGCACAGCCCCACAGACACTGTGTGAAGACTTCTGACCTCCAGCTCTGGGAGAAGAAATTCCTGCTCTTCAGCTGGGAGCTTGTCTGATTGGTTATGGCAGCAGCAGAAAAGGCGTCCACCTCTCACCTGGCCAGCTGCCACCCAGGTCCTGCAGGAGCCTCATGACTGCACTCCCTGGCCAACCTCTGCCGCTGAGGCCTATGTGCAGACAGAGTGGACATTTAGGACTCATGGGTTCCATCATGGGTGTCCTCTGCTCAAACCCAGCAAGCTCCCCACTCTCCTCCTGTGAAATGCAACACTGCCCTTGTCTTCAGTATGCTGCTCTAGAAGGTCACTACTGTCCCTCCACCTGCCCCTGTTCTGCCCCTACTCTGCCCCTCCACCTGCCTTTCCTCTGCCCTTTCACATACCTCTTCACCTGCCACTCTACCTGTCCCTACACCTGCTCCTCTTCTGCCCCTCCACTTGCACCTCCACCTGCCCTTCCTCTGCCCTTTCACCAGCCCCTTCACTTGTCCCCTACCTGCCCCTTCACCTGCCCCTCCACCTGCTCTCCCTCTGCCCCTTCACCTGCCCTTGCAGTCCCTCTTCCTCTGCCTCTCCACCTGTCCCTCCACCTGACCATCTTCAGTCCCCTACCCTCCTCCCTCTGCCCCTCCACATGCCCTTCCTCTGTCCCTTCACCTGCCTTCTCCATCAGCCATCTGCACCAGCTACGTGGTTTCCAGAGCCTTCCCAGAGCATATGAGGGCCTCTTCCACCCCATCTTGGAGCCAGTCATGCCATCTGCATGATGGACACATTTCTCACACAGAAGCCAGCTTCTGGTGACACACCAACTTTTCTGTAAAGTTTGTCTCCATCTGCTATTTCTGTGATCTCAATGCCAATGCCCCTGGCCCGTCTCTCTCTCCATTCTCGTGGTACTTGTCAATAACATCCCTTATGATTCACTTATTCATTAGCATCCTGTCCCCCATAAGAATTTCAACCTCACAGGAGAGGGACCATGGCTTTTAACCTGCATGTTCCCACAAATGAACTGATGGAGGGCAGCCCACAGTGTTCCTGTGGCCATCAGGGCTCCAGGAAGACTGTCCATTAGTTTTATTGAAATAACCAGCTTCCTGAAAGAAATCTCTGTGATCGGTGTGCACATGACTTAGAGATTGAAGGAATACACAAAGAAAAGGTTCATATCATTCTAAATGGAAAAAAAATGAAGGCATTTACTTTAAAAACTAGAACAAGACAGGGGTGACCCTTTTCACCATTTCTATTTAACATAGTTCTTAAAACACTGACCAGAGAAATCAGTGTGATTGGTGTGCACATGACTTAGAGCATCACCCAGGTTGGCTGTACTCTCAGCTGTTCCTGGGTGATTAGACAGTGGGTCCCCTCTCCTCTAAACAGAGACACTAGTCCAGTGGGAGGCTGGGTGGGAGCCACATGCCAGGCTTTTACTGTTCTCACCCATCTTCCCTACATCCACTGATCAGCAGCCCCCAGTAAAAAGTCGAACCCACGACATGCATGTGAGGGCAGGCGCAAGGGTTTCTCCTGGGTGCCGCTGGGTATGTGTGAAATACTAAATATAAAAAAAAAGGCTGGAGATGTGGCTCAGGGGTGGAGCACCCCTGGGTTCAATTCCCAAGACTGAAAAATAAAAATAAAAACAGATGGTGGCTGTGGTTGAGAGGCCAGCAGAGTCGCAGAGAGCTGGTGATATTGGGAGCAGGGAGGTCAGTGCCAGTGGACAAGGCCCTCGCAGAGAGAAGGCCAGAGACCAGCTGGGTCACAGCCAGGTGGCCCATGAGGACATCACTTTGGGGTGGAGAGGAGGGATGGTGGGGAGAAGATCCAGGTGGCAGATGCCCAGGGCAGGAGGAGCACCCACTCCAGTTGTGCCTCGTCCTGGATGGAGGGCTGCCTCTGATCACCCTAGGGTTTTCTGCCATTTTCTCAGCTTTTCCTGTGCCACTTGGTAGCAGCCACAGTGAGAAGGGCTGTGTCTACAAATTCTGGTGGCAGACCAGGTTGTCCTGTGGGTTTTCACTTGGCGACTTATTCTGAAAGAAGTAACCACGTGAAAAGCCACAATTGCAAATCCTATGTTGCTTTCTAGTCTTTGGTAGGGATAGTGGTCATTTCAAGAGACATCTTCATCATTTGAGTCTCGTCCCCAGCCTCCCAGGCCCCCGTACTGAGAACCAAACTTGACCCCTGAGCCTCGTCCACAGCCGTTTTTATATTTTATTTAGACACATGGTCTCACTGAGCTGCATAGGGCCTTGCAAAGTAGCTGAGGCTGGCCTTTACCTTGCAATTTTCATGCCTCAGGCTCCCGAGTTGCTGGGGTGAAGGGTGTTTACCACTGCATCTGGCAGCCTTTTAGTTTGGACTAGTCACAGTTTCCTAGCAGGGACTAGGTCCCGTAGCATTAGTGGAGGCACAGGAGTGTTAGTAGATGATACTCCAAGGAGGTGTTGGGGCCTCCTGAGGTTCTGGTCTCAGTCATGGGCAAGCCTGGTTGCCAGCTTGGGGGCTCTGTGGTGCACTGAGGCTGACCACCTGCCCTCCCCCAGGTCAATCCCCATGGCAGTGTCCTCTGGGGGCCTGTGCCTTGGGCCCACTCAGTCCTGGCTGACTTCCTGGGCGCCCTCGGCGGGGGGATCGTGATCATGCTGGCAGTAACCATCATCTCCAAGTCCTTTGAGATTTTTGTCCAAGAGCACAGCGAGGAGGGCAGCATGGGCACCCTGCTCTTCTGAGAGCCACGCCTAACCGAGGACCAGGGAAAATGCTGGGCGATGCCTCAAAAGGAAGTGGTGGCCAGGGGCAGTGGTGCTGTGGTTCTTGGGGATGTAGTCAGCTGGGGCTCCTCTCCTCTGGCTTTGGCAGCTGCAGCCATGACAAGGATGGGGATCACTGTCCCCATTGTCTGTCTGACTTTGGTTTTGGCCTCCCCTGCCCCCCTCAGTGACATGTGCAGCCACCATGGCATCCCTGGTCCCCACAAAGGTGGCTTTTGACTCTGGTTGGAAGCACAAAATCACTGTGTGTGTGGCCTAAGGGTGGTCGGGCGTCAGGTGATACCTCCTTTGGGTACATGGACAGCATCACAAGCATGTCCCCATCGTCAGTAGCACTGGTACTTTCTGAGTGCAGACTGTTCCTGTGGGGGGTGTTGGATTTCCTGGGCTCAGGGCGACACAGCGCCCTGCCCAGCTGTGGGCAGCTACTCTCCCACCAAGTGTCCAGATGGGCCTCGTGCTGGGGCAGAGCCAGGACTGCCATTCCTGCCATCTCGTGGACACCTCATGGCCAGGCAGCTTTGTCCTAATTTGGGGGAGGCCTGGGGTCACCACCTCCACCCTCACCTGGCCGAGCTTTGTACCCTCAGAGAACCACCCCGCCAGGACTGCTTGTCCAGACTCCAGTGGTGCATCCTCACTGCGCAGCTGCCCCCGCGCCCCTGGAATGGAACTTCTTCTGTCACTCCCTGTGTTTCTAGAATGTTCTGACTGCACTTAGGGACCAATGCAAGTAAGGGGCCAGCTCTCTCAGCCTCTACCACATTCAGCCTCCACCACACTCAGAGGCCGGGAGGAAAGGCTCAGGCTCAGGGACTGAGTTCAGGGTCTTGGGCTAGGGCTACCCTGGAAGGTGCTCTGGTGTCTGAGACAAAAAGATAATGACATCTGTGGTGACAGATGACATAGACCATTGAGCTGGAGACCTTCCAGGAGGTCTCCAGGCCCTTCTCAGATGAAGCTGCAGGCTCCCTTAGGAGGGCGCTCCTATTCTGCATGGGCCCTGTAAAGGCTCAGTAGAGGTGGCACAGTGTCCCCAGAGACCTGGGACGAGAACCAGGGGGTCGTCATCCCGGCCAGGGCCCAGCACCTTCTCACATGTGGCTTTGTCTAGACCCAGTCCCCAGCAGGGCAGCCCGCCACCAGTCACCTCCCAGCCCACGGCGCCCTCCATCGTCCCTCTCCTGCATCTGTTAGAGGGCAGGGCGTTCCCAGGCCACCGCTGGGGACTCCATGGCCTCTGGCAGGTAGGCCCACTCCCCGGCTCACGGGCTGTGGTTGGAGAGCACCAGACCTCAGAGGCGCTTGCATTCCTGCTGGCCCCGTGTGGCCTGGGCTTACAGCCTGTGGGCAGTGATCACAGTGGTGGGCAGGGGCTGACCCAGCTTCCAGGGGACTGTCACTGTGGATGCCAAAATGGCATAACTGAGATAAGGTGTATGAATGATAAAAAAGGCAACTTTTTACAAACTGCGGGGTCACGGTCTCCTTTTCACTCAGGCTCACCTCCAGAGATGCGCTGGCTTACAGCCTGGCCTTCCTCCTGCTGGGAGCGTCCCCTTGTGTTCATGTCTGCATCCCAATGACTCGGGAGGCTGAGGCAAGAGGATCATGAGTTGGAGGCCAGCCTCAACAATTTACTGAGGCCCTCAGCAACTCGTGAGACCCTGTCTTTAAATATAAAAAGGTTCAGGTGGGCCTCCTTGATCCAGCAGCCCTGGGGTTCAGTCCCTGATACAGGGAAAAACCAACACCCCAAGTCGGGAACCTCCTGCACTGTGCCTTCTCACTCTGCCCTAGGGACTTGGGGCTATGCCTGGGGCCACCGTCAACCTGCCTCAGAGCAGAGCAAATGGAGCCCAGGGTCAGACAGCATTGGGTGTGTGATACGAGGAGGTGGACTGGGGCTCAGGTCATGCCTTCATCTACCCCCACCCCCCATCATGTCTGCAGCCAACTTCTGGTCGCTGGTGAAGAAAGTAAGGCCCAGGGCAGTAGGAGGCCAGGAGGCAGCTGGGAGGCCAAGCTCCAGGCTCTGCCTACCCCTGGCCCCTGCCTGCACACCTACTGCAGGTATAGCCTTCCTGTACGGCTCCCCCAGGGGCACCTCTCCACGCTCTGCTGTAGTCCTGATGCAGAGCCAATTGCGCAGGAGCTGGGAGCGTGGCCACACCCTGGGGTTGGGGAGTGGGCAGGGCGTGGGCGGAGCCGGGACCGCGCTGTGCCTGTGCCTGCCCTCGGGGGCGCTGCAGCCTTGTGTTCGCTGGCCTCCCGTTGTTGCGGTGTTGGCATAGCCCTGGAGAACCGCGAGGAGGGGACAGCACGTCTCCTCTTCGGGTCGCCTGAGGCCCAGACGACAAGGCGGAGGTCCCCACCACGTCCCTGCTCGCAGCTTGGCCCCTCTAGGGAGGGCGAGGCAATCCCCCGTCAGGTGGCCATCGCTGCCGCTTCGGGACCCCTGGCCTCTGTGGTCCTGGCTGGTGGTGCTGGGCTCTGGGCAACCACGAGGCCACTGGTTTGCAGGACAGGGTGCCCAGGGGACAGGTCACCTCAGGGGTCTCCCTGGTCGCCTGGAGGAAAATACTGTAGTCCAGCGGGGTTTGGGGGAGCCCCGGACCCTGGCAGCGTGTCGCCACCGCCTGAGTGTGACAAGTTTCCGCTTAGGGTGAAGAGTGCAGGCGGCCAGCGGCCAGAGCTGCCCCTTGGCTGCCGAGCTCGGGTGCCTTGGGTGTGGGATTCGCCCCTGCGAGGAGACCCCTGTAACAGTTTCGGGTGCCAAGGACTGAACTCAGGGGTGCTAGCCACTGCGCTACGTCCCAGCTCTTTTCAAATTTTTAAGACAGGGTCTCACTAAGTTTCGAGGCTGGCCTCGAATTTGCGATCCTCCAGCCTCAGCCTCCACCTTGGGTTGACAGGCGCCCTGCTGGGATCTGGGGTTCTCCAATGGCTGGGGCAATGGGGAAAGGGGTCCACAAGGGACAAGGATGGTGGCTGAGTCTTGCACAGGCAGGGGTGGGGTCAGGAAACCTACCTGGCTGTCAATGCACTCCCGCCCCCGCCCCCGCCCCTGCTTAAGTCCCTTGGGTCCTTGGATGAGCACGGCATGGGTGCTGAGCTCTAGGGGTCCCCCTGCGTGTCCCCATGCCCACAGCTACCCCGCGACCCACACAGGTCCCGGAAGGTCCCTCCCCACAGCCGCCAGTGTTTCCATGAATCACGCGATGCTGATGGCGCCAATCTGCCCTCAGGCAGCGTGACGGTGATGGCAAAGGCAGGTGATGGAGCAGGCAATTGGCAGGCGCCCATGGGCCCATCTTATTATGCTTGCCCAGCTGCTGCCGCCCATGGATTTCGGCGGGGCGGGGCCGGGGGTCAATGCAGCTGGGCACAGTGACAGCGGCACCCAGCCTTGCGGCTGCCCATTAATCACTGCCTGCAGTGGTGATGAGGGCGACAGAGGCCCCACCGTTGGCCTCCTGCACCCAGCCCTCCACCCACAGTCCTCCAAGTGGGAGGTGTTAGTTTGGTGAATCGCCCTGGGGAGAGGACAGGTGCTGACCAATGGGTGAGAGGGAAGAAGGATGGCCTCTGCCCTCCGTCAAAGGCTCTGCTTCCCGAAGCCTGGGACCGAGGAAGGCCGCTGCTTCCTCCCCTTGGTGCAGCCCTGGGGCAGCAGCCCAGGGTCTTTCTCCCAGTAGGGACACTGGGTGGAGCCAGTGACTTCCCCTGGTCTGATCCTAGGCTCTGGGGCTCTCCTCAGGCCTCTGGTTCTTATCCCCCAAATGCAGATTTTTCTTCTAATCCCAGCGTCTGGGAGGGGAGGGTGGAGCTGGGCGGCAGGAGTCTCCTTATTGACAGACTGCCAGGTCCTCTTCCTGGAGGGACCTGGATTGGGGGCTTCTCTCAATCCAGGCTGCTTGGGTGGCTGATCACACATTACCTCCCAGGTCCATGGGATATGGTCACACACCTCCAGTGATAGGAGACAGAGGCCCATCTTACAGATGGGGAAACTGAGGCTCAATAACAGAAAGCAGCAGGGCTGAATTGCAAATTCCTTTTATCCCAGCATTTTGGGAGGCTGAGTTGGGAGAATTGAAAATTGGACGCCAGCCTTAGCAACTTAGAGAGGCTCTGAGCAACTCAATGACACTCTGGCTCTAAATAAAATATAAAAAGGGCTGGGGACGGAGGTCAGTGGATAAGGGACCCTGGGTTCAGTCCCTGGTGCCAAAAATAAGCCCTTCCTGTTCTGGGTTCCCACTCCCATAGGGGCCCCAGAGAGCGGGCAGGAAGCTGGGATTGATGGGACACCCAATCCCGTGTTGGGAGGCACCCAAGAGCCTGGGCCCAGCTGTGACCGCCTCAACCACATCCGGGGACCAGCCCCCTCCCCCACTTCACCTAAACATCACAACCATTTTTCAGGCTCAAGCTGAAATGGCGCAAAAAATGGGGGTGCTATCATGGCCGCTAGATGGCGTGTCAGCACAATAAGATGTGACAAATTCCCTGCTCCTGCCTGGGCAGTGTCCTGCCCCTAGTGGATGGAGACACTGCCCACCTTGGGCCATGGGTCACTTGTCAAAAGTTCCTCTGGGAGATGAATGTCATCAGGCCCGACGGCCTCCCCAACTGCCCACCAAGGGCCATCTCTGCTCAGAGCCAGTGGGCCACCTCCCCGACACCTGAGGAGCAGGAATGAGAAGACCCCTCTTGTCACAACAGCATCTCTGTCCCAACCCACAGCTGTGCCCTGCTGTCACTGCGGCCTCTGGCCTGTTCCTGGGAAAGGTTGGGGCCTGGGTCAGAGGACGTGTCAGGTGAAACCTGCCCTTAGAGGTCAGATCTGAAGGCTGCAACCTCCAAATACCCAGGACTCTATTGAGGCCAGTTCCATGCACCAAGGGAGTTGGGGCGGCCCAGGGTGCTCTGGGCTCTCACGGCCAGTTGGCTTCCATCTTTTGAGGGGTATCAGGGATTGAACCCAGGGTCACTCAACCCTGAGCCCCATCCCCAGCCCTATTTTTATATTATATTTAGAGACAGGGTCTCGCTGAGTTGCTTAGGGCCTGGCTAAATTGTTGAGGCTGGCCTCCAATTGCAATCCTCCTGCCTCAGCCTCCAGAGCTGCTGGGATAACAGGCTGGCCACACTGCAATGGCTTCTTGGAACATTTTACAACCATGTGAGACCCTGGGTTTAATGCCCAGGGCCACAAGGGGGGAACTTAGAATTTTAGAACAGTTTTAGATTTGCAGAGCAGTGTGACGGTGGCAGTGTATTACAGTGTGTCACCCATCATCCTTTTTAGTTGGCACCCAGTCACCACCTGTACCCACCACCTTCCATTTTACCTGATGCCCCGTTTTGTGTCCTAAAATCCCAGCCAGGGACCTTGGTGTCCCATCTCTAGAAACTTCTCTGGGCCGTGACCTTTTCTTAAATGGCCCTTGTTCTTGGTGACCTCAACAGTTTGGGGGAGGACTGGTCAGGTGCTCTGCTCATGTCTCTCAGCTGAACTAATGGCCTGACCGGGACCCTGGGTGTGGGGAGTCCATCATACCCTTGTGTCTACAGAGGCACTTGCTGTGGACGCGTCCAGTTGGCATTGACCACCACCTCCTGGCTGGATTGAGGGGACACTTCAGACCCACATGGTCCCTCCTCTCCTGTCCACCTGTGGAGGGCAGCATCATGGGCTCGGTGTCCTGGGCTGCACATTTACCTCATTGACTTGGAACCCGCAGGTGACCGAGCCCAGCCCTCTGTGTTGACCAAGTTCCTCTGATGACAGTGTGACTCGTGCCACTGCGCATTGGATGACAATCCATAATGACTCTCTCTGGTTGCTCAGGTTGGTCCAGCCGGGCTGTTTAGAGCCTTCTGTTGGCTCCTGGTCCCTTCAGCCTATCTCCATCACTGACTATCTCAGGGTTAGAGGGCCACTGCCTGAGTGTGAGGGGTCAGCCCCTGACAGCTGGCCATTCCAGAAGGTTCCTTTCCAATAGGCCGAGCACAGGGTCCATGAGCACAGAGGCGTCCTTCACATGGGCAGGACCTCAGATGCCAGGGTGTGAAGACATGGGACGGAGTGGACGAGGAGATTGTGGGCAGAGGTGGAGGTAAAGCTCAGGATTCACCCTGGCCCCCACTGTCCCCTGCAACAAGTGAGCTTGTCCAAGGGCCTGACCTGAGAGAAATCCCAACAGCAGACAGTGGGGGACACGGAGGCACCCTTCCTGGGGACAGTGCCCAGAACCCTTACCTTTGACCTTGAGCCCAAGCCATGTTGGAAGAAATATATATAACAAAAGTAGATAATTAAGATATGGCCAGCTGGGTATGGTGGCACACACCTGTCATCCCAGTGGCTCGGGAGGCTGAGGCAGGAGGATCTCAGGTTGGAGGCCAACCTCTGCAACTCAGCAAGACGCTGAGCAACTCAGTGAGACACTGTCTCTGAATAAAAATGTCCTTTGGTTTAATCCCAATTTTTCCTTGCTCCAAAAAAAAAGTTTAGAAGAGGGAGAGAGAGGGAGGGAGGGAGGAAGATGGAGGGGGTAGGGGTGGTGTCATCCAAATAACATCTAAGATTTTATTTAAAAACACCTCAGGGGAGGGAGGATTCCACCAAAGAAATCCCAAAAGTTATAGTTTAAAACAAAAAAAAGCTCTTCAGACAGAACTAACCACATGGAAAAGCTCACGGGAGAGGGGAAGCCAGGCCCAGGACAGTCATGCTGCCTTCGTGGGGATGCATTCTCCATGGAGTGCTGCCTGGGTCCCTTCATGGACTTGTCCTGCTTGTCAGCTAGGATTTTGGCCAAGGATTTGGTCTTGTGAACAGTTCGCTGGTCTCCTCCATGGGCTCTTGCTCAATGCTGTCCTTCCCGTTGATCTTGGCCAGCAGGTTGGCTGGAGTCAGCAGCTGCACCAAGGACCTGCAGTGGACAGATGGGCCAAGAGTCCAGCTGGGCCCAGAAGGAGTCCCCCCAGCTCCACGGGCAGCAGGACTCTGACAGCTGGGCCCCCTCCAGGCTCTGTCTGGTTGTTGTGAAGCCAGAAAAGGACAGAGCTTCCATGACTGGGAACATCACAGCCCCATCAGGGAGGCCACGAGTGTGACATAAGTTCTGGTCCTCATATCTTCACCCTAGTCTAGAAATTCCTCAAGCTGGACACAGTGGCTTCCCAAGGGCTCTGGAGGCTGAGGCAGGAGGATGGCAAGTTGGAGGCCAGCCTTAGCAACTTAGTAAGGCCCTGAGCAACTCAGTTGAGACCCTGTCTGTGAATAGAATATAGAATAGGGCTGGGTATGGGGCTCAGGGGTCAAGAACCACTGAGTTGAATCCCTTTACTCTCATCTAAATAAAAGGAAACAGACATCACCGCCCCCAAATGCCACAAAAAGCCTTTCATGGAGCTGTGTGTGGTGCAGTGTCCAGAAGACACCCCATGTAGCCTGAAGCCTGATGCCAAGACACCCCACTTGGGATTCCCAGGGACATGTGTTTTCATATACAAATTCTCCTCTGCTGCACTCAGTAAAGAAGCCCTTTTGGGAGCCCTGAGTGACAATGCTCAGGTTAATCAACTTTCCATCAAGTGCAGTTAGAATCCTCTCCCCAGGAAACCTGAGCAGGGAGGGTCAGAGCAGGCCCAGCCTCGGCCCCAGAACCATCAGCCCCTGCAGAACGGCAGATCCACCTCAGGTCTCAGTCCTCACCTCCCAAACCAGCAGCCCCTGTCATCAGGATGGAGCTGTTCCCAAAGAACAGAGATTCAAGGCCTGTCCTCAAATCCAGAGACATGATGCAGGGCTGTCAAAACCGAGTTCAGAGACAGATCTGCTCTTGGCCACTCGTGGAGGAGCTTAGGCTGCTGCGAAGCCTTAAGGCAACAGTGGATTCATGTTGAACTTACATTTTCAGGGAGTAAAATGATAATGGGCTCGAGAAGAACATAATATTGGAAAAGAGCCGGGCACAGTGGCACACGCCTGTCATCCCAGCAGCCAAGGAGGCTGAGGCAGGAGGATCATAAGTTGGAGGCCAGCCTCAGCAACCTAGTAAGGGCCTAAACAACTCAGCCAGGCCCTGTCTCTAAATAAAAAATAAAAGTGCTGGGACGGGGCTCAGTGGTCGAGGACCCTCGAGTTCAATCACCGACATAAATATATATATATATATATATATATATATATATATATATATATATATATATATATCTCCACAAAAGAGCAAGGGAGACCCACTACCTGGTGTCAAAGTCAGCACCTTTCTGGGACCTCAAAGGAAGCAGATGCTGACCTCAGCCGGGCCAGAGCTCACAGTGTGGCCACAGCTTCTAAAGGGAGTAAGACCCAGAGCCTCACAGTGGGGGGTGCTCAGAGCTGAAAGTACATCAGAGGCAGGGCCTCAATTCGGCTCTGGGCTCAGGCTTCGCCACATGACCTCTCTGTGATCTCTGTCTTCTTTGGCTTCATCAACTGGCCCATCATGGACAGGATGTCTTGTTCCCCTGTAGGAGAGAGAACTTTCTAGGCAGGTACCAAAGCCCATCCTCCTGCCTCCTACAGATCCCTGATGTCACTCAACTTGGAAGCCTGAGGTGGACAGGCCCAGCACAGCTCCCCTGGGAAGGATGAGGGGCTCCTGAACTCAGAGGGATCCCCTAGAGTTTTCCCCTGACCTGCAAGAATCAAGCAGACTCGTGCGTGGTGACACGTGTATTTAAAAATCCTGCCAATTTGAGAGGCTGAGCCAGGAGGACCGCAAGTTGAAGGCCAGCCTCAGAAACTTAGTGAGGTCCTGAGCAACTCAGCAAAACCCTGTCTCTAAATAAATATAAAAAGAACTGCGGATGAGGCTCCATGGGTAAGCACCCCTGGGGCTTAAGCTTCAGTACAAAAAAACAAAAAACAAAAAAGAAATAAAACCTCTGGCCAGGTATAAAGAAACTCCAATCACAAGAGTCTCTGGCCTCTCCTGGGCAAAGCTCCAAGGGACAAAAAGCAAAACCAGATTCCCAGCAGAAAACCCATTTCTGGTGGGAAGATGAGGCCCCCTTCAGGATGAAGAACAAACCTGACTTTCTGTCCAGGTGGGCCCAGAGCAGCGCCAGCTGGAAGCTGGAAGACTCAGGGCTCAGGCTCAGCAGAGGCTGGAACCTCCATGAGGCTGTCTGAAGCCCTGTGAAGGCTCCTGCCAGGAAACCCCTGCCCGGGGTGGAGAGCAGTCCCCAGCAGGTTGGCAGGTGGCCAGGGGCAGACAATGCCCAGAGATCAGTTGTGACGGCATCTGGGCATTGGGACAAGGGGCCAAAGCTCATGTCGTGCTCATTGCTGAGCCTCCCAGAGGGCCTCCAGGAGGACAGCACGGTCCTGATCACTGGTTCCCAGGGACTCAGGCATGCCCTGGACCAGCAGGGCCTGCCCCTTGTGCCTGGCATGGGCCACATCTAGGTCATACAATGTCCCATCCTGGATTACCTCCATCTTCTTGTGCATGCCACCCTTGGGCAGGACATGTTCTCCTAGGCCTCTAGGGTGAACTCCGTGGCCTAGGAATCGCACCTGCCCTGCCTCTTCAAGCAGACCAAAGGACACCGGGACCACACAGAGCTCAGTGACAGAAAGGTCCCTGCTGTCCATCGAGGGCCCCCAATGGCTCCCTTTGCCTGCGCCCCATGGCCTGGTGCCACGAGGGCTCCCAGACCTGCCCGGGCATTACCTGAGACTTTCTGGAATAATATCTCCCCTTTTTTTTTACTTCTGATAAAGGAGCATCCAGGGGACTCACTGGAGCCTGGAGCCTGGGCTCTTCTAGGTGGTGATTTATGGGTGACACAAGGTCTTAGGCTCAGTCATGAACCAAGGAAGTGCAGCCACCACCGTGGGATGCAGCAGTAGATAGAGGAGAAGCCACCTGGTGCAGTCTCCAGGCTCAAAATTCAGGGAGGGACACCAGGGCGATAAGGGAAGATGGAAGACACCACCCAGTGCAACGAAAAGGGACGAAGGCTGTCTGGTCCCTGTCCCCCACAGGGTTTGGGTCTTGAACACTCTGCCTGCTTAAGTCACAAGGAGAGGAAGACAGAGAAAAGTCAAGGTGACTCAGGTAAAGCGACAGCTGCTGACCTTCCCCTACCCACCCCCGCTGAGCAAATTGATGCCCTGGTCACCCAGGTCTCCCTCTGGCAGACCCTCAGGTGTGGCACTGCCTCCAGGGATCATATCTTCACAGCCCCGCTGTTGGCCTCCATGTATATGACCTCCCTGGCCTCCACTAGCTTCTTCTGCAGACTTTCAAAAATGCTGGGATTCAGCTAAAACCAAATGAAACCAAACAAAGGGGGACTCAGACAACCGTGATGGTGATGCACGTTCCAGTTCTTTCTGACCCTGAGGGAAGGCACCTTTTTGTAAGAGACCTGAGGGGCCAGGCACAGTGGTGCACACCTGTCATCCCAGGGACTTGGGAGGCTGAGGTAAGAGGATCCCCAAGTTGGATGCCAGCCTCAGCAACTTAGCAAGTGGAGACTCTCTTTCAAAACAATACACAGCAAAATGAAAAGGGCAGGCTTCTGGTCCCTGCTTAAGCACTACAGGTTCAGTTCACAGGACTAAACACAAGAGAGACAGACAGACATACAGACACCTGAGGTAGCCAGTGACCCTAGAAGTGGGTGGGTATTAGGGCATTTGGCAGGGCACAAGAGCTTGGACTGGAGCCTTAGGACACCAGGAGATCAACCTGAGGGTGACCGTGTCTGCCTGCAGGAGACAAGAGAACATCACCAATACTCTTCCTTGCCTTGCCTTTAGGGGTTTCAAAGGATTCTCACAGGAACCTGGCTGCCCTTAGAGGGGACATGTGTCCATGGCCACACCCCATGGTACTCCCCAGGATCACCACTACAGCTCCAGTCCTTGGGTTAGAGACGCCAGAGCTTCCTGCTTAGCCACCTGAGGCTGCATTTGACATGGCCAGTGATTCTGGCTCTCTGGGACTTGGTCTCCTCCTCTATGTGACAGCACCCAGAAGCACCCACAGAGGAGTTCAGCTCAGAAGGGAAAACATAAGTTGGAATCCCCCCAAACTGTCTGGGTCAGGAGGCTGAGGAAGGAGGATCACCAAGGTGGAGGCCAGTCTAGACCACATAGCAAGGCCCTGGGGCTGGGGCACAGCTCAGTGGCAGAGAGCTAGTTCACTATGGCCAGGGCCCTGAGTTTGAGCCCCAGGACCACAAGAAAAAAAATCCTAGCATTTCCTGGGACCCAGGGCTGTGCACACACATTTCAGGGTGACAGTGCTCTATGGGGCCTTGTTCTTCCCCAGGGTTCTGCACTGGGCAAGTATAGCAGCCTCTGCAGGACCCAGCTGGCAAACGTGTCCTGAGGCTGATCTTCCAGGGCAGCTGCTACAGATGGCCACCCTGTGGAAACACACCTGAGTTTTGTCCCAGACAGAGTTCAGAGTCAAAGGGGAGTGGCAGGGGACACGACAGAGACTAATACCCAGTGCAGGGCTCCCTCAGCAGGAGGGGACCCCCAAAAGGCCAATCCAGAAACAAAGTTGGTATGTGCTGGCCAAAGGCCAGGGGGAGGGAAAGCAAGTGGCCATTCATGGGAATGAGGTCCCTTGAAAGGTCATGACAATGCTCTAGAATTCAGATGGGAACGGTAAACTATATCATGCATCACAATCCTGTGGGCCACACACACTTCAAATAGGTGGATCATGCTCACAACTGCACCCCAAGAAAGCTGCCAGGAGCTCGCCAGTGCCCAGCCTCTCTGGCCTCCTTGGGGCACTGTGCAAACAGAAACAGGACTGGGGAGTCCCCAGGCCAAGATTCGTAAGCCTCATACAAACTCAGACACTTCACAACTCCACACAATGCACCTGAGGTCCTTCTGTCCCAATATCTCACCCATGTGGGAAAACTGCCCAGGAGGACTTGGGTTTTGGGGGGCTGGGGTTACCAGGGCTTGGACTCAGGGGCCCTTGACTACCAAGCCCCATCCCCAGCCCTGATTGGCATTTTATTTAGAGTCAGGGTCTCACTGAGTTGCTTAGGGACTCGCTTTGGCTGAGGCTTGCTTTGAACTCGAGATTCTCTTGCCTCAGCCTCCCGAGCTGCTGGGATCAGAGGTGGGTACCACCTTTGTTTTGAAAGACAATTTTTCTCTTCTCTGTTAGGCTCTTTTCTTCGAGAAGCTGGACGAAGCAGATCAATGGATGGCTCAAATTTCCACGTGTTCCTGTGTCCTCTCTCCTACGTGGAAGAGGACAATTTTTCTCTTTTCACCTCAGGCACTTTTATATGGTTGATTTTCCAGATGAACTGGCCAAAGGTGTCATTCTTGAGAAGGGGCCACCTTCTCAGAACCTCATTAATCCAAGGTGAACAGGGTGTGGTGAGGGATTTAAGACAGAGAGAGAGGTTTGCGGAGCCAAGTTCCTGAGATGAAGGCCCCGTTAGGAAACAGAAATGTAGCCCTTGGAAGAAGTGACATTTTCATGATCTCCATAAAGCAGTGACCAAGAAACCACCTCAGAGAATCAAAGAACCTTCAAATTATAAAAGGGCGAAAGATGGAGAGATTCTATGGTGGATGGAGAGTGGTCTAGAGATGAGAAACTGTGCCCCAGAGAGCTCAGAGGACTCGCAAGGGT
The DNA here is from genome assembly GCF_048772815.1 of Callospermophilus lateralis. NCBI lineage: Eukaryota > Metazoa > Chordata > Mammalia > Rodentia > Sciuridae > Callospermophilus > Callospermophilus lateralis. The sequence continues at coordinate 850,136 of NW_027513563.1, forward strand.
CACCCGGCACCAGAGTACTGGCAGTCACCCGGCCCCTCAGCCAGCACTGGACACAGAATGACTGTGGAGCCTCTTTCTGAGCCTGAGGCCTTGATCTGGAAAACAGGGGAAATGAGATTAATGACACCTGCATACACAGGCACACAGCTGCGAGGAGCCACAGGTAAAACACCTCCCCAAGCCCACAGCAGGGGACCTGGCTATGCAGCAGGGAACAGGTACAGAGCTAGTGTGAGTCAATCATAACAACAGTGAATGAGTAAAAACATTATGAAAAAGAAAGAAAAAAGAAAACAAAATTCTGTCCACTTTGACTTTTTGGGGAGGTGAGGTGGCAGTATTGGGAATTGAACCCAGGGGTGACTTATACCTTAGTCCCATCCCCAGCCCCATTTTTTAAATTTTATTTAGAGACAGTCTCTCCCCGAGCTATTCAGGGCCTTGACTAAGTTGATGAGGCTGGCCTCCACCTTGTGATCCTCCTGCCTCAGCCTCCTGAGTGGCTGGGATTACAGGCATGCTCCAGTGTGCCTGGATGGCTAATGGTCATCATGTGAGGGACGAGATGGCAGAAGCAATTTCTTGACTTAACCACACAACTCCCAGGATCAATGAGACAAGAAAGAGCTAGCTCATGAAGGGACCTATGTCCAAGCCTTCTACGAGATGTCCCTTTATACAAATGGTGTTATCCCGAGTGTCCCATATGACATCTACAGTGCAGAGGCCAAAGAAAGAGGGAAACAGAGGTCACACTACCTGCCCGGAGCCATAGTGCTGAGGACACACCTCAGGACTGACTCCCCTTGAGCTCCTTGGTGTCCTTGGCTTTCTTGAGCCCTATGATCACGTGGCTGATGGTCTTGCCGTAGCCGCCCATGGGGTTCTCGGTCTCACATGGCATCAGATTGGTCACCTCCCCATTGTAGACCTCCTTGGCCTCCTTTTTCTGCAGTCCTGTGAGGGATGGCTGATGGGGACAGGTGAGAAGCAGGTAATCCTTCTCTCCACATCCATCCCCTCCCCACCAACAACCTTCTTACCTCAAACTGCCATAGCACAAGAACTGACAAGTCACCTTACAATGCAACCCAGCAACACCATCATGGGTGGAGAGCAACACTACAGGGAGCAGTGGCCTACGCCTGTCATCCCAACTCGGGAGGCCGAGGCAAAAGGATGGTGAGCTGGAGGCTAGTCTCAGCAACTCAGTAAGGCCCTGATCAACTCAGTGAGACCCTTTCTCCAAATAAATTCAAAGCAGGGCTGGTAAGTGGCTCCGTGGTTAGGTGCCCTGGGTTCAATCCCTGGTGCTCTTCCTCAAAAATAAATAAATAAATAAATAAATAAATAAATAAATAAATAAAAATAAAGAAGAAGAAGAGATGAGGGTTGCTGCTCTCCTGATTATTTTGTATGGTGGGATCAATGTTACCTTTCAATAAACCCATTTAAAAAAATAATAATTTTCTATTTAGTATTTCTAAAGGAGTAAATTTTTTGTGATTATTTTTCTATTCATTATATGTATCTAAAATATATACATCAGAAACACTATGATTTACTCTAAATACATCATACTTTTATTATTATTTTAATTCATAAAAATATTTTTAAAATTATTAGTTGTTGATGGATCTTTATTTTATTCATTTATATGCAATGTTGAGAATTGAACCCAGTGCCTCACACATGCTAGGCAAGTGCTCTATCACTGTGCCACAACCATCGACCCTGTAAAAATAACTGTAATGGTTAAAAATATGCATCAACTTTCAATATTCTCCTTGAAAGTAAAATATATTTTCCTGGTAATATAGAGCTTATTTGGTCAATTTTTATATCATGTTTTGTAGTTTTTTATATTGTAATTTTCACTTCCAATATGATAATGAAATCATTGGTTAAATATTGTATTATGTCTTTTTTTTTCTTTTATATTAGAACATTGATTTTAGAAAATAGGATTCAAATTGAATAGTACACAATGACCACAAATTTGTAGGATGAAAATTATGGCAACTCTATCAGGATTACAAGCTGCTTTTAAAAAGCCAAACACAATTGGAATAGAATTTTTCTTAACACTTAACTGTAATTCTTTTGAGTGTCTTGGTAAAAGAAAGAAACTCATTCATTACTGAAGTGAAGCAGGACTTAGAGGTTGGAGTGTTTGTCCTTACTGGTGACAAGGCAGCTTCGCACTCTCCCTCCATTCATGGTAAGGCATCAGGTTTCCTTGGAGATGGAGCCAAGGTTACACTGCTCTGTGTGCTGACACCATCTGAGTTCACTTTGAAATGAAGAAACACAGAAACAACAGCCATATGAGGTGGAGCCTCTTAGAGTTCTTGGTAGTTTTCTCTGTCATATACTAATGTATTTATTATGATTAATTTGAAATTTTTGAAGAACCATAATAGAAAATGTATTGACTATTGTTCCAGAGCTGTAATAGTGTTTGAAAGCTACCTACCCCTTGAATCCCCTTACTGAAAGACAAAAGTTTTTTTTTTTTAATTTTAAATTAATTCTTGATTCTTCTTTCCTTTTACCCAATCTCTATAATTATGATATTCTTTATTATTAATAGAGAATTAAATTAACCTGGGGTTGTGGCTCAGAGATAAAGTGCTCATCTAGCATGCATGAGGCATTGGATTCAATCCTTAACACAACATAAAGTAAAATAAAGACATTGTGACCACCTGTAACTAAAAAATAAAAATATTTTTAAAAGAATTAAATGTAATTAATTACAATTAAATCTAAATCTAATTATTTAAGCATATTACATAAAAGTTTTTTAAAAATCATTTTGTATTATATAACAAGAGATGGGAAAAGGTATAGTATGGTTACAGCCAATTTGTTATCCAAGAAAGACAAGTTTCTTCTTCATTCATTTTTCTGCTCAAATTCCTTTCAGAAAAAAGTAACCTTCAATACCTGATTTCTGTTTGTGATCCAAACTCATGAATACTTATGAAAGACTGAAATATTTGTAAATGCATAAAATAACTATTCAGAGATACAACCTCTACTCAGTGTTCTTCAAATAATTTTCAGAATATCTAGTCACATTTTTTAAGCCTCATCTTTTACTAAGTACTTATCTTCACCAAAAGGGCATAGCATGATGCTTTCTAAGAAATGAAGAGGAAGAGGAGGGGGAAGAGAGGCAGGAGTGTGGACTTCAAAAATTTTGGAACTAGATTGATAGAGAACATTGAAAAAGAGAAGAAATTATTGTTGAAATTTTGGATACCAATGTAAGTAGAGTTTGCTAATAAGTACTATATGAATACAAGTTTTTAAGTGAAAATGTAAAGAGGAACAGAAAGACATACAAATATTGAAAATCAGTTAGGAAGTTAACCAAATTACAGATACAAATACATTTATGATACATTTTTTATTTAAATTTTTGCTGGGTCTTTTCATGACCTCTGTTAATATTTGAGAATCATGGTTGGAAATGCCAGCTTTTAGCTTAAGCATCCTAAATAAATAAATGATGTACAGTTTTATTCATTCTGTTATCAATTAAAGAAAACAATGGTTTTGAGAAAACAGCCACCTTTTCTTGTGTTTTAGTGCACGGTTGTCCCTTTGTATTCATTGAAGGGTGGCTCCAAGGTCATCCCCCCCATACAATAAAAAATCTGCTGAATTTCAAATTCCTTATATACAATAGTGTTATATGTTTATATCACTTATTGCACATCCTCCTGTATACTTTCAGTCATTTTTACATTACTCATAACAGCCTGATACATTTTATTGGGATGTTATATTTTATAGGAATGTTCAATATTGTTTAGGAACTAATGTCTAGAATAAAGGTATGTACATGTATATTAATGATTGCATTTATTTCCAGATATCTTCAAACTCATCATTGACTGAATCTACTTGTATATAACCTGAAGGTATTCAGGACTGATTATAATTCAAACAACATATAGGATTATAATTATGATATTAAATGTTATAACTTTCTCCATAAATACAGTATTTTAATAATCCCAAGTTACTATATCACATTTTGTTATCCTAAATCATATAATATTTTATTTATCTGATCAGATTACTATAGAGAATGTTATTAGTACATGGCCAACACTGCTAGATGATTTGGATATGATGCCACATATTAAAGTTGATGCTAACATCTAACACTCACAGTTAAAGACTAAACAGTCTCTTAAAAAATTTTATTAATTGTTAATGATACAAATGTACAAACAACTGTCAAGTTATAATTTTAATAAGAATCTTAATGAAGAATGATCAGTGTCAGATACAGCATAGAATTAATTAAGTCAGAAAGATTAAAAAAACTTACTAGAAAAAATGCAAAGAAATTAAGACTTCATAGATGAGGAAGAACTTTTGGAAAAGAGGGGCAGGAAGGACATTACATTAAGAGGAAAAAGCAACTTTAAAGGCCTAGGGAGAAGATGAATAAGGATAGATGCCAGGGATTGAAGTCAGCATATCTGCAATCAAGAGCTAGAGAAAATGTATAGAGTTGAGGAGGTTGGAGAATGCAGTAGGCAGGAGCCCAGTGAGGACACCATGCTAGAGTCCTCAAAGCAGGGCAATTATAGGATGAGACTGAGATGAGGAAAAATAGAATCACATAAATATTTCCACTTAAACAGATAGAACAAACCAGAGAAGAGGAAAGTTCCCCAACTCAACAGCAGGAAGCTGTTGCAAAGCTGAGAGAGAGGTGCTGATGGTTCTGGAAGAGATAAAGAAAATACTGGCCTCTGGGGTGCTTCAGGAAGTGAATTTTTTTTAAACTTGTCATTATTTGGATATACTATGTGAGAGCTTTCAATCGATTGTTTGGGTTGTGGAATTCAGTGACAGAGGGATTTGGAAATAATCATAATAATTTTGGTAAATAGAAATAATCCTCCAAATGTGATTCTCTTTCTCTCTCTCTCTTTGTCCTGCACCTGTCGCTCTCATTTGTAATCGAGAATTAGATCAAAATGAAGCCACAGTCACTATGGAAATTCACACTAACCCTACATAAATTTATATATATATATATATATATATATATATATATATATATATATATATATATATATATATATTCTGTTTAATATACATGTCCCATTTTTGTTTTGTTTTTCACTTTAACACTTGTGAAATTGGGACACATCTAACATCAGATAATCAACATTATTATCCTAATATTTTTTTTCTGTTGTATTCATTGTTTTCTTTATTCCCTCCTTTTTTTTCCTGAAAAACTGACATGAAAGGATAAAATATTTTTAAAAATGAGTCAATTGTGAACCAAGAAAATATGTTACTTATCAAATCATTCAAATAAGAACTGAGAGCAATAGAAATTTCCAAATATATTTTTAGATGACATTTTGAAAAATAAATTTAAAATTAACATCTATAGTATTACAAAATACATGTTATTGTATGCTATGTAAATATTTGGAAAATTTAGAAAACTACCCATATGTTCATTACTGTACACGGTGTTTAGGAATATGTTTTAAAATATTTTAATCTCAAGAAAGTGGTTCTACATTTTTTCTACTATTCAGATAATGTCCAACTTCTTTAAATTTTTCTGATAAGTAATATTTCCCCAGAGGTTAGACTCAATATTTCTCTACTAACATAATTTTAATGCAGACGAGGTCCTGTAGCCAGACTGTTTTGTTTTGCTTTGCTTTTATTTCTTTGCTCAGAATGCCTTTGGTCTTGTAGAGTTGTTTTCTTTGATATTATATATTGACTAATGATTATAGAGAAGTTCTATGTGTCCGGCATCAACCTAAGTGTCTTCCATGAATTAGGTCATTTAAAATACAGCATCCCTATTTTTCTTACTCCTGCCTTATTAAACAAAGGCAGAGGAAGGTCAAGGAATGATTTCATTTTAGTGTATATAATAATACCAGAGTCAAGTAAGAGAAAAGAAAAAAAATATTCTTTGGCTATAGCTTATTTCTTGACATATGCAGGAATTCTGAAGTTCACTGTTGTTTTCTCTAAATTTAGTAATTTGTGCGATATTCTTGATCAGATTTTCTTCCACAACAAATCATGTCCCATTAAACTGCATCTTAGCTTTCCAACTTTCGATCAGTATCAGTAGCCAGCCCAATAAACAATGCTTCCTTTGCATTCTCCACAATATAGCTCTTCCAAAGTGAATTCAAACTTATTTAATGAAATCTCATCCTCACTCATTTAAAAACAGAGAAGAAAGTAAAAGTAAATGAAACAATGTTTTAGACTTACAACTGCTCTCTGTTATCCAGTTTTGCCCCATGGCTTCAGTTAATATTCTTTGTATTTGCATTCTTAAGTTTCCAATGTTTCATTAGCTTTGGAAATTGTTTAAATCTGCTTTCTTTATTCTGTATTTAACATTTATGCTAGAATTGCTTCCAATTTTTATGAACATGTTGTATTCTATTTTTCTTGGCCTGTCTGTAACATTTACATTTGCAGGTCACATTTTTTTTCCAAGACAGAAATTATCCTCTGACATTTGTTCCCATAATGTTCACTGCTGTAATCCAAAGTGCCATCACTACTTTCTGCAATGACTTTGTAACTGGTCTCCTTTCCATTACATGAGATCGTTGTTTTATAATTTTTTCCTAAAATTTCCGGATAAAGTTTTGTTATACCCAACATCTCACAATGCCTCCTATCTCTTCAAAAGTCACTTGGATACAGGTACTGTTCTTGGTTTAAAACTAAGCAAGTGTTCTGAGTTCCCCCTGCCTCTGGAAGGTGATAATGTCAACAAATCCTTTCCTTAAAAAATCTTCTAGCAACCTGCTGCTGTCATTTATACACTGAGAGAGAATTTCTAACTTTTCTCTCAAGAATACATAGTAGATTTAGTGATTCACTTCTAAGAAACAGTATAGTGAAAGAAGAGTGGATGGTTTATAAAACTGTGTTATAAAAGGTGAAACATACCAATAGTCCATTTCTAAGTGCCCTCTTTCCATAGCCCACAATTTACACTAGAATTCCATTCTTTTAGTTAACATCAAGTATAACTAATGCTGAATTAATATGAAAATAGATTAATGGTCTGTAAGTAGAGTTAATGCAATTAACACATGCAATCTATTAAAATATGATTACCAAAATAATGTAATTTATTTGTTATATTTCTAAGAAAAGTCAGCCTTGAAAACTTAATTTAAAGTTTAATTTAATTCTTGCATTTCTCTGTCTTTCTGTGTGTGTGTGTTCGTGTGTGTGTTTGTGTGTGTGTGTGTGTAAGTGTGTGTGTTTTCTCAATTTCACAGGACTGAGAATTAAACCCAAGTCTCACACATGCTAGAGAAGCATTCTACCAATGAGGTAAATATCCATCCCTCTTAAAATCTTGAGACAGGGTCTGGGCTTGAACTTGAACTTGCAACCCACCTTCCTCAGCCTCCTGATAACTGGAATTATAGGAATGTGCCCCATGTACTGATTATGTCTAAGTTTTAAAAATTTGCTTTAATTGGTTAAATGTGTCTAATTATTAAATCATTTTTTACTTTTAATAATTAATGTGTGAAACTATATAAAAATAACCTCATTAATATTGATTCATATGAACAAGCACACTGAAAAGTCCCTGTAGTGAAAGTTGCACCTTCTGTTTCTCTTGGTGAGTGGGTTTGTGGACTTATGAAACTAAGTTAAACATGGGGCAAGAGATCTCCTGACTGATATGTTTATATGTCTGTATGGTTTATGAATAGCATTCTGTGTGGTGCCTTGAAAATGGAGAAGTTAGCATGGCTCTTTACAGCAGAAGTTGAAAAATACTCAATGCCATGAGTTTTTTACAGGGTCAAATGTGACTGAATGTGTTACAAGGTGGCAGGGCTTCCAGAGGGCTATGGTTCTAGTAGATAGCCAAGGTCATAAACACATTGATTCAGTATATATACTCAAGGTCATAAACTCAATGCTTGAGATTATGTACTTACTTCAGTAAAATATTGGCAATGTGACTTCTTTGTCTGACCTGAAGTTAAAAATAAAAAGTTCTATGGAATATGTTAGGGGATTGAGGGCTGAATAATTTAGGGGATTGAGAAGCTAGAGGCTGGCTAGAGACAACTGCTGCCTTCAAATAAAGCCACCCTACTATCACACTTGCTTCTAACATCTTCTTTTAACTCCTGGAGCCCTAAACCTTGTTTACTGGATCTCAGCCAATGTACAGCAGCCAAAGACGTGAAAACCAATTGTAATTTGAGGCTAATGCAAATCCTCTGATTTAAAGCAAGTTCCAACGAGTATTGTTTGTATTTTTGTTATTGTTGTTGTTGTTATACTCCCAGATGATAATCTTATAGTGGAGATTTGTGTATTATTTGTTTATAGATCACAAACATTGCCATATTTACTTCTCCCCCTCATTTTCTTATGAGGAATTTCATATTTTCAATTTGAAAAACTCTTTTTTTTTTTTTTGACCAGTGATTTAACTCAGGGGCACTTGAACTCTGAGTCATATCTGAAGACTAATTTTTTATTTTATTTTGAGACAGATTCTCAATGAATTTCTTGGCACCTAACTCTTGCTGAGACTGGCTTTGAATTCACAATTCCATTGCCTCAGCCTCCACAGCCACTGGGATTGCAAGCATGTGCCACTGCACCCAGCTTCAATTTACAAGAATGTTGTAATACAGATACAGTTTTTTGGTTGCAGTATCCATATCATGTTGCATTATTAACTTGCCTGTAATAAAACATATCCATTTTAAAATTTCTTCTCTGATGAGAAATTAAAATATATTTCTGTTTCTTAATGTCTTCAATTCAGTTCTCAGCCTTTTTCCTAGTTTACTTCAAGTTCACACTAGAAGTTATGTAAGTCTTTGCTCAAACGTATTATTCCCATGGGGAGTGGATAAAAAAGTATGAGATGAACAGAAATTCTTCTTTTATCTTATTTATTTGTTTTTCTTAAATCATATTGAGTATTTAATTCAGGAGTGTTAACTATTGAGCTATATCACCAGCTTTTGTATGTTTCTGTGAGTCTGTGTGTGTGTGTGTGTGTGTGTGTGTGTGTGTGTGTGTGTTTGACTGTATGCTTTTTCTGGGTATTGAACCCAGGGCCCTGTGCACATGAGGCAAGCACTATACTAATGTAGCTCTATTCCCACCCCTTTTTCTCTTTTCTCTTTTTTTTCACAAGTTTTAAAATTTCTTTCTTTAAAAAAAAATTAAACAAGATCTTGCTGAGGTTCCTGGAGTCTTTGTAAGCTGATAAAACCAAAGAGAAATGCTACCAGAACTGTAGCTTTTTATTTTTTTTCTTTTTGAACCATGCCCTAACATCAGTAGGGGCCGCTCTTTCTTCTTGAGTGAGACTTGGCCAGTAATAAAGACTTCCTAATGGAATACTGCTGATCCTGTGTAGACTATTTTATTATTGAGGGATTTACTCAGCTGGCTGGATATAACAGAACAAAATGGATGTCATCATAGCCTGATGGTAAAATATCTTCAGGTATATTCAAATATATCTGATTTCTATGCAAGTGGTGGCCACCAAAGGTGTCAAAGACTGAGAATAAGGTAGAGGTTCAGGGTGCTGCAAAGAAGAATGTAAGGACTCCACACCTTATCTCCATACATCCAAGGAAAATGGATCACAGGAAGCTAGAAGTCTGAAGGCCTCCCATGTTTAATTAGGGAAAAGAGAAGCTGGATGCATTTTAGTGAATTAGTAAGAGTCGTGTTAGATTTATATATTGTCAAGTCTATAGAGTTTTTTGAAAAATGAGAAAATCTAGGATCAGATTTTTTGCATTCACAATAAATGCCATTTTTTTTTCTTGAAGAGAGAGACCATTGAGTCTCTCTCTCTCTCTCTCTCTCTCTCTCTCTCTCTCTCTCTCTCTCTCTCTCTCCACAAATCTTTCTATATATAATTTCTTTTTGTCTTATGTAATAATAGCCAACATTTATTGACTTTTTACTATATGGCAAAGACCTGGCCAGTTGTTTTTTTGCACCATTTTATTTAATAATCGAAACAACTCCATGGGAAGTTACTATTATTACCAATGGTTTACAGATGAAGAAAGAGTTTCAGAGAGTTGAAGTAACTTTCCCAAAGTTACATAATAATGGAGAATAACAGAACTGGATTTGGACCCCTGAAGACTAATCTCAAAGATCTCTTTTTTAACGTTTTTTTGCCTCTCTTCTGTGTTTAAAATGTTATATACCATTATAACTTACTGAGCAACTTATCAAAGTGGATCTCTAATGAGAATGTTTTAAAAAAATCTAATATTACACATGCTAAATTCTACTATTGTAAGCAGTATCTCATCCAAGCAGGATATATTTACTACAAACTTATTAAACATCTATAATTTTATACTATTTTCACCTTTTAATGAGCCTAAACTAAAAGGCTGACCCTTTTCTTGAACCATGAAATGTCTTTTATTCTTGAGGTAAACATGAAATAAAATATCTGTACAAATTCTCCTTCATTGCAAGCACTTTGAATTCTTTCATTAGATCTCTCAGTGAAATCATAATCCTATGTTTTATACAAAGAGCTTTCTGGGGACCACCACACACTTTAACATCAGAATTTCACTGCTATTTTTGGTAAAGACTGGATGTTTTCATGGGTATTTAAGAAAAGATAACTTAATTTGGAGAGGGTGGTGTAGAGTTAGAAAAGAAATTTGTAGAAAGGAGAAGCATAAACACAGGAAGAATGCAAAAAATGAATCTTCTTTGAAGCTTTTTTTTCTTTTTCTTTTTTTAAAGACTGGACTATTCTGAAAAAAAAAAATGAAAGTTATTTTGTTAATTATAAGACTGCGTTTTCCTTCCAACCTAAAATGTTAAATTTATGAGCTATCAAAATGTTACCCAAAAATATTATCCCCAAACTCCCCAAATGTTCATCAGCTGAATGGATAAATTAGGTATATTCAACCACACAAATAAAAAAGAATTGTTGCTATTTTTATCAAATTGGACATATTAAATGGCATTATATTGAGTTAAAGAAGACAACAAAAATGACATCTTATGTTTGATTGAATTTAAATTCAGTCCAACAACAGATTAACCTATGACATTAGCAGTAAAAATGGTAGTTAACCTGGGCACAAGGACTATGACAATACAGTGAGGTTTTTGTTCCTTGACTTGGATGCTAATTACCCAAATGTAATCACTTTGTGCTGAATGCTTCTGATTTGTGGATTTTCCTGGCTATGTGTAAAACTTCAAGAACAAATTTGAAGAAATAATATATGGTGTCCCCACCCTCACAAAGAAGAAGGAGGAGGAGGAGGAGGAGGAGGAGAAGGAGGAGAAGGAGGAAGAGGACATCTACTGAAATGATATACCACAAGTGCTGCTACCTGTGGGGAGAAAATTCATTATGTATCATTTAATGTGACCAGAAAGAGAACCACATAGAAAGCTAACCGTGCAACTTCAACTCATTTCTTAAAATCTTCTTCCAGAATTCATTCTTACAATGAATTCTTCTCTCACATAAAACTATGGCTAGCAATTAATATAAGGTGTTGTTTTATATAAAATAATAAAAACAGGAAAACATCTAAAAATATCTGGAATACTAAGGGTCTAAAAATCACCCCAACTATCACCACATTAATGCAAGGACATCAGTAATGACCCAATCTCTACTAAGTTTCCTGCTGTAGAGATTGAACTCTACTGGTAAGGCCACAGGTGGGGAAAGCCATTCAAGATAATGCTATAAAACTCAAAGGAGTGTCCAAAAAAGCACTGCCTTCTCCTTAGATCTATAGTGGGTTCATCTGCGAAATTTTTCAGAAGATTTTTATCTTGATAAGGTAATATGACCAAGGGTCAGATCAATTAATTCTTTGCCATTCTCAGTATTCTGTAGTCCCTCTTTGATCAATATGGTATAATCCGTGATAGCTTAATATGATTCATATAAAAAGTGAAAGTATACAAACTTGCATCAGAAATAATTTTATACTGAATTACATAAGATAATGAGAAATACAGCTTACTCATTTTTACTCAAAACTTTATAATAACTTCAGCTATTACTGCTGTATAGTCCCTTTGGTCCCACAACATAGAAGGGAAGCATTGGCAGCTATCCCAAATGTTGGGGGACTAATTAACTATTTGTATTTATTTCATCATTAGCTCTTAGACAAAACATGTTCCTAATCTTTGAAACAGAAATGGGCTTTTGGTGGAGGTAGGGGACAGAAATCAGCACCCAGTCTCTGTACTTTATTTAATATCAAACTAGTGATTCAATACAACACTGAGGCAGACTAGGTTTCCAAGGCAAATAGCAACAAGAAGATATATTCCATGCTTATAGGCAGCTCAATTCCAATCATTTAGTCCTTTTTCCTCAACTAAAGAAGATCTCAATCTTTAATTCCCACATCTAAATTAACCGAGGCATGGTTCCCAGGGAGGCACTGGTTTCATTTTCTTCCCTCTAGAAAGTTCTGAGTGCCAGCAGTCAGACCCTCCACAGCTGTGGATTTCTTCCTGCCAGCACCCCCTGCCCACTTCTTCCTTGAGTCTCTCTTAATGGTAAGTCTTCTCTGGATTATGTGACTTTTTGCACCACTGAAACTTGGGGAGCGAGACAGAACACTTAGCCTCTCTTTTAAAGATAATTTTTAGTTGTGGATGAACAGAATACATTTACTTATTTATATAATGTGATGCTGAGGATGGAAACCAGGACCTCACACATGCTAGGTAAGTGCTCTACCACTGAGCCAGGATCACAGCCCCACTTAGAACAAGCAGGCTGGGGTGAGTAGTCATGATATTGTTATTTATTTCTTTATTCGCCTTGAAAATCACAGAGTTTTTAGCTACTATTAAGAATTAATACCTGGGCAGTGGCTTTGCAGGTTTTGTAGGAAGGCAGGTGAGTGCCCAATGCCTGGGATCCATGTGACTTACCTGGAAACAGGGCAAGCACCACAGTTGATCTTTCTTTGAGCAAGGCTGCCATCATGAAGCTACTGCAGATATTTCTGACCAGTCAACTACTGAGCCAGAGTGCCCCGCTGGGTTTTACACATTTCTGAGCTGACTTGACTATTTTGAAATGATTGCTGTTTTCTGCCTCAAGCCTGAAAGTCATCTCAAGATATTGATTAATTTCAGAAGGAGGAAAATAAGGTTCTAACGGTGCCAGCCAGGTCCAAGTCTTCTCCAGGGCACCTGCCAGGCCTGCTGTGAGCCTCCATCAAAATGGTCAGGAATTCATTGACAAACTTCAAAAGAGCTGAAATGTCATCATTGTTTGTATAATTTTGTATTGATTAACATTATCATAAATGACACAAACATGACAAAGGTGGAAGATAAAAAGCAAACCTCTCATTGGCAATCTTTTCTTTATTGAGTATTCAGCAGTAGAGTCAAGCAGTGGTTTACCTAGCATGACTTATTTTGGGGGCAGAAAATGGCTTAAGTAAGGATCTGGGTTACATAAGCTTCTTTCACCATATCAATTTTCTTTCAGAAGCTTACAAAATTCTTATCATGGGCACTCTTAGCATCCATGTCTCCAAATAAAACATGTCAAATCTTTCTTTTCTGAAATCTAGATTCTATTTTTTGATGTTTCATAGTCCTGACAGTAATTATATTTCCCACCTTGGTCTCCCTTTTCCTCTATGTGCTTTCTATTAAAAATGAAATGAAATAAACAAAGAAAAAAGAAAAAAAAATTTCTGCATGTCTGTATAGTTCATATTTCTTTTTGTTTTGAAAACATAGGACTTAGTGGTATTTTACATCTCTATAGATCAGCCTGTTCTATAATTAATAAACCTTTATTAAACTTCCAACATATTCAATGTCAACCTATATTTTGTATGTAAAGGGGTGTTGAGATAAATTCTAGCTGTTGTTTGTCCTTGATATAAACTGTGAAGTGTATGGAAAATAAGTCCAAGCACATTACTCTAAATCTTTTGTCATTTAAAATTATAGACCTTAGCCAGAGCAAAGGAACATACACCAAACTACTTGCACCAGCCTGGTTTCAGACCCCCCCAACCTAATGGAGCAGGTGACCTCAAAACAATAAGCCCAGGAAATACCCTATTGACATTCCTCTTTTATGCTAATGACTCAGCTGGGATCAGTGCAGAGAAGTAGCCAAATATCAAAGGTGCCAGTTTAGCTCAAGAAATTATCAGCATATTTTCTCAACTACTATTGCTGGAAGTATTGTATTGTGGGTGTAATTGTGTAGAATAAAGTAAATCACCAATACCCTGAATGAGATTTTAGACCTTCCAGAGTCCTGCCCAACTATGTTGACCACAGTAATAACTCCACAACTACCAATTGCTCCTAAAAGAAATTTGTTCATGCACTCTTTCAACTTCAACAAATTTTGTTTGAATTACTATGTTCTGAAATTTAAAGTTTTACATGCAAAATTGACTGGGAATGTGCAAATATATGTAGACTGCAAACAAATAAATTTGCATTCTTTTTTCTAGGACTTTTATGAACTATGGTTTCCAATAGTCATTCACAAAAGAGGTTAGGAAAAAAAATCCTGTTTATTCCCAAGAAATCTTTACACAACACTCTTACACTGGTTACTTCACATAAGCTTCCCACAGGATTTAATTTATAAATCAAATAAATTTCCTGCAGCCTGTACAGTGCTGTTGTAATGGCTGTTATAATAATCTAAAATTGTCATGTGTGGTGACATATGCCTGAAATCCTAGAAGTTCAGGAAAATGAGGCAGGAGAATTGTTAGTTTGAAGACAGCCTCATTAACTTAACAAGGCTTCAAGAAATGTAGTTAGAGCCTGTCTCAAAATATAATATAAAAAGGACTGTGGATGTGGCTTAATGGAAAGCACCCCTGGGTTCAATACTCAGCACCAAACCAAAAAATAAAAAAAATAAATAAACATAACGATTCTAGGGTACAAATATATGTACAAATGTTGGCAACAGCATAAATTTAATAAATATTTTTTTATAAAAGTTTTAAGGTGCTTTCAAAGCCCCAAATAAAAATGCTACATAATCTCTAGTAATAATTTGGGGTAGTAGCACAAAGTTGTACATTCCTGTACTCCAGTGGCTAAGAAGGATGAGACAGGAGGATCTCAAGTTAGAGACCAGACTCAAAAACTTGGAAAGGTCCTAAGCATATCAATAAACCCTGTTTCAATAATAAATAAATAAATAAATAAATAAATAAATAAATAAATAAATAAAAAAAAATGGTGGAGACTGGGTATGTAGCACATTGGTAAAGTTTCCATGGGTTAATCCCTGGGTTCAATCCTCAGTACCATAAATAAGTAAATAAATTAAATAAAAGAGAGAAAGAGAGAGATAGATTGAACTTGCATGTAATTTAAATTCTAAATAAATAAAAAAATGGGTATATATGTAAAGCATTTGAAATCCTTTGGTTGAAGATATTGCTGCCCTTCTATTTTTATTGTATCTTTATTCACAGTATCTAATAAAAGGACAAAAAATGAAGTGCCTTTTAGATAAAAGGTATCAGAAAGTGCCTTTGAGCTGCAAATTATTCAACTAGTCCCTTTACTAGTTGAATAATCTACACACATAAAATTAAAACTGGTCGCTAGAAGGCAAGACTTAGATTCTGGTGTTTTTTAGTACTCCAAGAGATTTTGTATCTGTGGGCACCTTTTTTTTCAGACTGTTCTAAAACTCAGAATGAGGTACATATGGGAGGTCAGGATGAAATTACAATATACAGTAAATTCTTCAATGGTGAATCTTAACACAGACACTCTGATAGATGAAACAGTGTTGGAGAAAAAACTAGATTCTTTTTTCACTGATTTCTTGGTTATGAATTCAATCTGAACATATATTAGAAAAGACTTAAGGATACTGATTAACATCTATTTAAAATAGGTATTAAAAATATACCAAGGGCTGGGAGTGTTGGTGCAGGCATGTAATTCCAGTTGCTGGAGAGGCTGAGGCAGAGGGATCAAAAGTTCAAAGCCAACTTTAGCAAAAATGAGGTGCTAAATGAGTCAGTGAAACCTCATCTCTAAATGAAGTAAAAAATAACCCTGAGACTGAGTCTCAGTAGTTGAGTGTTCTTGAGTTCAATCTCTAGTATCCACAATAAAAAAAAATGTACCAGGGGGCTGGGGCTGGGGCTCAGTGGTAGCTTACTTGTCTGGCAAAGGGTTCAATTCTCAGCACTACATATAAGTAAATAAAATAAAGGTCTATCAACAACTAAAAATAGTTTTTTTTTTTTAAAAAAAATGTACCTATTTGTTGACATAGCCTTTGACTTAATTTGCTGTTTACTTTAGTTTTTGAGATTGAAGTTGGCCGTGTATGGTGGTTCATGCCTGTAATCTCAGCTGCTTCAGAGGCTGAGATAGGAGGATCCTGAGTTTGAAGGAAGTCTCAGCAATGGTGAGGCACTAAGCAACTCATTGAAAACCTTTCTCTAAGTAAAACTAAAAAATAAGAGTAAGGATGTTACTCAGTGGTAGAGTGCCCATGACTTCAATCCCTGGTTTTGCCCCCCAAAAAATGGGGCTGGGGATATATCTCAGCTGGTAGTGTGCTGGCCTTCTAAGCATGAGGCCCTGGGTTTAATTCCCAGTACCACAAAAAACAAAAAAAAATAAAAAATAAAAATAAGAGAGAGAGAGAGAGAGAGAGAGAGAGAGAGAGAGAGAGAGAGAGACTGAGATTGATCTTTCATGTACTTTAAGTTCAAGTTACTCTCACTTATATTTTCCTGCCACACAATAGAAAGGTGTTTACTGAAATGTTTGGAATGTTTCTATGGTTCAAGGCCATTTTAATAAAATGGTTTTACATATGAAAAATAAATAAATTGAGGACTCATTACAGTTTTGAAAAATTCTTTATTGGGACACATGAATGACACTACCTCATTTAAGAGAGATTAATACTTTTTAATGTCACCTAATTTTATTATGCTTTTTTCATATGTGAAAAGCTCAGATTGTTTTTAAAGATGGTGCCTGGAGCGTTTCTCTTCCAGGAGCTCAGGTCCATAACACACTGAATGGTGTGAACTTTGAATGGTGCACTTCCAAATCCCCAAAGTGGTGTGAACTCTCAGTCAAAAAAGAAGTAACAGCCCACTCCCCCCTGCTCCTCCTCATCCCCCGTTGAGCCCATGAATATCCCCCTTCCTCTCCCCTTCCCCTGCCCCTCACTTCCTCCCTTGCTGTTCCCCCTTCCTCCTTCCCCCTTCTCTTCTGTGACAGACCGCTACAGTCCTGCTAATAAAATCTCAGCTTGTTGAGTTTGTGGAGCTTTTCTGATATTCCTACACAGATGAAAAATCAAATGTTTTATAAGTGCCCTCTAGTTATTGAAAAAAATAAAATAAAATTTGGGAAAATAATCATTGATAATGTTGAAAGTGGAGTTTTGAGATGAAACAAAATTTCTCACTTTGCCAATTGCATCTGGGTCCTTGTATCACAAATTTTGAAGCTATTTATTTAAGCAAGTAGAAATAGAACTGCCACCATGTGGGATGGGGAATGATACCAGATAAACTCATTTTTGCGTGCCATCTTAAAAGTTTACAGATGTTTTTCAGCAGACATGGAAAAAAAATATTTAAAATAGGTTTTAGAAAAGGTATCCTGACTACCATATGCGTTCACTTTTATCTTTTCCATGATCCACCTTTCCTCTTTGACTTCAACAGGAGACAAAGGACTTTGTTAAAGGTATTCCCAAAAGTGGGCATTAAGGTTTTTTACATTTGAAATAGGCCTTAAAGGTGCTCATTAACATATCTTCCAGTTAGCCTACAGCGGTGGGAGAATGAGGCCCATTATTCTGAATACATTGTCTTTTTATTATTTCTTCTATTTTATACTTATTCACTATTAACAGAGGACCCTAGATTGGAATATATGAACAGAGAGCTAGAAAACTAGGGTTTTATTCTCAGACCTAGGAAGAGCTAAGCTGAAGTTCTGGAATTTATATTTTTGTTCTGAATTTGTGATACTTCTTCTCCTATATTTAAAAAGCTCAGGAGTCATGAGGAGCATGAGTTAAAATCTAGCATCAGCAACTTAATGAGACCCTAAGAAACTCAATAGAACCCTTTCTCCATATAAAAATATTTTAAAACGGCTGGGGATGTGATTCAGTGGCTGAACGCCCCTGGGTTGAATTTCTGCTACCAAAAAGAAAACAAAACAAAAAACAAAAAAAAAAAAACCTTATGAGTAGCTTGCCCTAAAATTACAGCCTGTCTTGTGCATGAATACAACAAATGAAGTTGGGGTTCTCTCCAGATAATTATCACAGTCTTCACCATACAATCCGGAGACATGCTGAACTCATGGCATATGGATGCCCACAAAGGGCTTTAGACAGAAGCTGAAAACACCATACAATTATGGAACAAAATGTCCATGTTTTTAAATGCTGATCTAAGCTTCACTAGACTAGTAAGGGGGGGGTGAAGGTTAAGTGCCACAGAGACCCTCTGAGGAGTCCTGTAAAGGTGGCTTTAGGCCTGAGTCTACACAACTCTATTTTAAAAACTCCAGTTTCAAACCTGCAGTCTCACTCCAGGGACACACACAGAGCTCTCCAGTATGGCCTCAAACAAGTTACTTTCCCTTACCCTGATAAATAGAGTGAAGCTTCTGGCAGGTTGTCCTAGCCTGATAAGCGAGAAAGGCAAAAACATCAGGATGGAGACCACTAGACCAAGTGTTTCTGACCCCAGGGTAAATGATGTCATGGAGAAATCTGGTGGTAGCTAAAGAAGATTGCAAGGGGGGTCCAAAAGCCCAAAATTTAATATCAATAATATAGCAAATGAACAGGGATTCAGCCAGCCAAAACAAGAATTCACTCGAGCTGGAGAGCCTGAAGAGGACCTGACATCCCATCACTTGTCTTTATTTCCTTATCCTCTGCGTGATCCTCACCACTCTCATACTCTACCCCCCTTGTATGAACCCTGGTGAGACCTGCAAATTCTCCCTCTAATTCTCTCCTCAACCAGTCATGCTCCACACCAGGATAGGCCTGCCTTTGTTTTTGACCTGATCACCATGGTCTGAGTGAGTGTGCATATGCTGGACATAAAGCCTAAGGCTTGAGACTTTTAAACTTAGCATACAGAGGAAATGTCTGTAATTAGCCTTTCATGATTAAGTGTGCTTTTCAGTGCTTAGAATTAATTTATAATTGTTTCTGTGAATTAATTATATCTATTGCAGTATCTAGCATTAAAAATTGTTGTTTTCTTGATTAAGAACCTATATAGTAAAATTGTATTGAGTAATTGAGTGAATAAAACATTGAAAGAGGCAGAAGTGAATAGAAATTCTTTATTTCTCTCCTGTACTGCATATGTCACAATTGCCCTCTCCCAACAAGTCCCTAGTCACAATTTCCAGTATCCACCATTACTACTCTTGCCAGCTTCAAAAAACCTACTTATCCAGTCTCAAGATAAGAAGGCACACTTACCATTTACTTGCTTTTAGGGTTTTCAGCATTCTCCCTGTGATTTCTTTTCAGCTTCTTCTTAGCAGAGAAACTTGGGATCCTGATCTAGGAAAGAAAGCCTACAAAATGATTAAAATAATGGTGGCTCCAGACAAAAAGGAAACAGAAGATTGTAGAAGCCCTCCCCGTCATCACTGGCTAGTGAGAATTGAACAGTTCTTACCTAAATACTGATTGGACAAGTCTTCAGGCACTGCCTCCAACCTAAACCAAGTGGGCCCAAAAATCAAATCCAAAAGGCAGGCTGTTCTATTTTCAGTGTTAAAAGACTAAGGATCAAGGCTAAGTATATAACTTAGTCAGTAGAGTGATTGTTTTGCTTATATAAGGCCATGGATTCAGTCTCCTGAACACCACACACACACACACACACACACACACACACACACACACACACACATTCACACACAGAAAATGATTAAGTAAAGGACTGTGGGGACTGAGGTTATAGTTCAGTGGTAGAGCACATTCTTAGCATGTGTGAGGTACTGGGTTAAACACCCAGGAACACATTTAAAAACCAACCAACAAACTAATAATGATATTTTGTTTATCCACAACAAAAAGTGTACAAAAAATGACTGTGTATGTACTTGTTCACCCTCACTACAGAACCCCATAAACACTTTTCACATAATATATATATGTCTTTAGACAGGTTATAAAATTCTCCTGTGATTGCTTTTCAAGTAACTTATATTACACATATGCTTCACAACCTTGGAATTGCCCTCACCCCACTTATTATTATTATTTGAGTGGCTGTAAATTGCCTTGTGTGCTTCAGGATGGGTTATTTTTAAGGCAAAGATTTCTCCCAATACTAGGAATTAACCCAGATAGAAGTGCTTTGACACTTATCACATATACAAGGTTAAAGCAATTTGTGAATAAATATGTATATATTTATATTTATGGAAACAATATCACGATTACTTTCAAATTTTATTTAACTTTTCTGTTCTCTGGTCTCATAATAAACAAAGCTTGAGCTTTAAACTTATTAGTAATTCATTGAGGCAGCAATATTCCCATATTCTTTCCCCTCAAAAAAAGTGACTCACAAATATAATTTTAAAGTTGCTATTATCACATTAATAATGGAAAAAAAAGGTTGGGTGAAGTGGCACACACCTGTAATTCCAGTGACTCAGGTGGAGGCAGGTGGATTGTGAATCTAAAGTTACCCTCAGTATAAAGTGAGGCAATAATAAACTCAGTGAGACCCTGTCTTTAAATGAAAAAGAAGGATGAGGAGGAGAAGAAGGAGGAGGAGGAGGAGGTGGAGGAGGAGGAGGATGATAAAATAACAGCTTAAACAAATTGTAACAACTAAAAGCACTATATTCAAAATATTATCATGGCTTGATATTATGAATTTACTAAAATATACATGCACTTTTGAAAATCCATCTTAATATTCACTATTTTTTCTGAAGTCTCAGGCACATCTAAATTTACTGCATCCAAATTTCATGTTTGAAATCTAAAATTCCTTCAACTCAGTGAGGTAACAGGACTGAGCCACTCATTTTATGTCCTAGGTGATGGAATACACTTCTTGGACATATTCTCAACAGGGTCATAGAACAGGAAAGACAGTGAATTGTGAGACAACTGGCAGCTCCAACCCATAAGTGTACAAATATGGGCATTGATTCTCACTAGATTCTGGGCACAGATCCATTCTAATTTCAGATATCACAACACAAAGAATTGGTGTCCCAGGAGGTGAATGGTGCCAGACCTTTAGATTTGTAAGTAGCCCAGACTCTAGAGCATAAACACATAAATGGGAAACTTATTTGCAATTTTACCTTGAGACTAGAAGCAGAGTTGAGATACCTTGTCCCTCCCCGCCTTTGGCAAGAGTTACAGGTAGACTATTAGCAAAATTAAAGGCATATATGTAAACAAATATTTTTCTATAGTTTAATATTGACCATTAAGAGAGACAACATTTTAATGATGAAAAAATAAATCAGTATCTGTAAAATGACTGCTATTTTCTATACAACTTCTATACATGATGTGATTGAATCCTTGCATCCAGCCTTTAGTGGGTAGATTAATTAATTATCTGTCACTAGATAACAACTCACTCTAAAACTTTATTAGTTCACGTTTGGGCTGGTCATCAATTTAGACTGGGTTTATTTGGGATCTTTGTCATATGTGATTATCTGATGGTTTGTAAGTTTACTGAACTTTATACAGTGTGATCTGGCTGTCCAAAACTCACCCTGACTCTCTTCCCTGGAATAACTAATATTCAAAAAAAAATATTGTGGGCTTGTTCTTATGGAGGTGACAGTTTTCTGAAAGCAAATGCAAAAGGATTCAATATGTTTTCTTACTAGGTACCTAACTAATACTCTTTCATAGCCACAACATTACATAATCCATAAAAACAATAAGAGACAGAATACAAAATTTTGGAAACAAATTCTACATTTAGCTAGAGTAGAAGAAAAACACTTACTCAATTTTATGTATATAGATAAAGCTAAAGAATTGCTGACTTGTTGACACTCATTATAATTCTGCCTCTTTTTAATGGGTAAGGTTTACATAGGTATTCAGTGTGAAAGAACATTTGCTAAGTCTCACAACTACTAAGTAACTTTACTGGAATTCAGAATCAACTCTACCTGATTTCAAAACCCAAACTCAATTTCTCTAGGCTACATGAGTTATCAATGTTTTAATATTCTCTTGGATGTTAGATAGTAAAACTTATTCAAAAGTGCAGATTTTTTTTCTTTTGTACCAGAGATTGTATTCATGGACACTTAAAGACAAAGTTACACCTCTGAATTCATTTTGTGTTATTTTATTTTATTTTTGTTACCATGAATTGAAGGCAGGAACACTTAACCACTGGGCCTCATCCCCAGCCCTATTTTATATTTTACATAGAGACAGTCTCATTGAGTTGCCTAGAGTCTCACTTTGGCTGTGGGTGACTTTCAATTTACCATCTTTCTGCCTCATTATTTCATCTTTCTGGGATTACTTGTGTGCCATCTTGCCCAACACAGTCATATTTTGTTTTTAGACAGTGTCTCACTATATTACTTTGGTACCTAGTTTCTGAAGCTGGCTTTGAAATCTCCTTGACTCAACCTCCCGAGTCTCTGAAATTACAGAAACACATAACCATATAGGTTCATTTCAGGTTTGCACACAGGTAAAATCAGGATGTCAAACAGAGAAAGAGCTGTGATAATCACCCCTTTTTTTTAATGGTGTCTTATTTCCTAAGGTTTACACATTGGACTTGTTTTGAAATATAATGTGGAAATATTATCTATTTTAGTCAGGAATCTGTTGATTCTCATTTTATCTATACAATATGTAACTGTGTAAAACGTGATTTAATTTGAAAATATATCTCATCATGTTAAATTTCTCTGCTTTCCTGCACTATGTTAGAACACTAGTTTCAATACCCATGCAAAGTGATGATGAATTTACAGCTAGAGAGAAGTCTATATAATTAATAAAATATTAATAATATTAATATTAATGATTTTTTAATTATTTTCCAACTTAGTTAGCAATACTAGGAATTTAACTCATAAGTCCTCTATCACTGAGTTACATTCCCAGCTCTTTTTCTTCTTTGTTTTATAACAGGGTCTTTCTCAATTGTCAAGGCTAATCTCAAACTTTTGATCCTCATGCCTCAGCAACCTGTATCACTGGTATTGAAGTGCATGACCCTTCACCTGGCTATTTTGTAACATTCATAAAAGTTGAGTTAAAGACTTACCTACTGATGCATGTCTTTAAGTCTAGTGACTCCCAACGACGAGGTACTTATTTTTCACTTTTTAAAAATTTATCCATGGTTACTAAGATGAAGATAATTGCCTTCAAAGAGCACACAGCACAACCCTTAAATCATACACTGCAGGGTCTATTTCTATTGAATGAAAAAAAAATATCAGATATGTAATGTTGTGTTGCAAAATCACATGACATTTGGTTTGTTAACAGCAGCGCAGTATCTAGCATGTAACCTATTTAGTTGTATATGTATTCTAGATCACAAAAAGAAAGTTAGTATGGCTTCAGCACATATACTTTTTGAAGTTGCAACCACACAGCAACTGACAAATGATCATGTGAAAGATGTTGAGCTTGTCTAG
This sequence comes from Callospermophilus lateralis, assembly GCF_048772815.1. NCBI lineage: Eukaryota > Metazoa > Chordata > Mammalia > Rodentia > Sciuridae > Callospermophilus > Callospermophilus lateralis. The sequence continues at coordinate 873,902 of NW_027513563.1, forward strand.
GTACCACCTGAAAAAATGGCTTTCAGTAATTTTAGAGAGGGGTCTTGTGTTCTGATCCTATGACTTACAGTACGTTGTTTTGGCCTGGGGATGTAGGGCTATGACCTTCTTGCTAAAGGGTAATTGCAGAAGACTTCAGATTTTTAGATGTTATGATGAAGGATTCTAAAATAGTGGATTTGGGGGGAGGCCGACGATGGTTATAGGTATGCTGTCTTGCTGATGCTTCCAGCAAGTTGTTTTCTATAATTTTTTCAAGGTAATAGGTGCCTTGACTCATTGTATATATTCATGTTCATAAACATTTGCTTTTCACCATTTATTCACTATGTAAAATGTGTTTTCAACTGTTTAATGTTTTCTACCTGTTTCTTCTGGAATAATCAAGTTTAATTATCTATTATAACTGTAGAAATAGTGGAAAAGCTCTGTAAAGTCAACAAGACAAAACAACAGTTTACCTGTGAGATTTTATTAGTGGGACCATAGTGGCAGCTCACAGAAGAGAAAGGGGTCCAGAGAGAGAAAGAGAGCATGAATAGGGTTTTGATATTTATGGGATCAACACGGGGTGAGGAGGAGCAGGGGCGAGTGGGCTGTTATTTCTTTATTGGCAAGAGTTTTTGCCACTTCAGAGATTGGAGGTGCGCCATTCGAAGTTTGCACCATTCACAGAGATTGGAGGTTATGGTTCCCATGCCATTCAAAGTGTGCACCATTCAAAGTGGGTGCCATTCCGTGCATCACAGACTTGAGCTCCTAGAAGAGAAGCGCTCTGGGAGCCATCTTTACCAACAATAATTTTATACCTTAACACACTAAGCATGATAGTTATCTGAATATTTACTAAGTGTTTAAAAAATTAAAATCTACAAATAAATTATTGGAAGAATACTGAAAATCTAGAAACAAACCTACACCTCTGGTTAATTTTTGGGGGGCAGGTACTTGCACATTTTACTCAGGGCCACCGAACACTGAGATTCTATTTTGTATTTTAATGATAGACAAAGTCTCACTAAGTTGCTTAGCACCTCACTTTTATTGAGGCTTTCTTTGAACTTACAATCATACTGTTTTACAACCAAAGCAACATTTTCTTATTATTATCATGATGACTGTCATTGTATTTTTTTTTATTTTTTTAAATTTTTAGTTGTTGAGAGAATATATATATATATATATATATATATATATATATATATATATATATATATATATAAATTGAACCCAGTGCCTCACACATGCAAGGCAAGTGCTCTACCACTGAGCAATTACCCCCAGCCCTTCATTGTTTTCTTAAGTGAATTAAATTCCACTTGATTGGCTAACCCTTGTACTTCATCCTTCTCTCTCTCTCTCTCTCTCTCTCTCTCTCTCTCTCTCTTTCCCTCTTTATTTTTGTTTGTTTGTTTGTTTGTTTTGTTTTGTTTTTGTTTTTGGTAGCATGAATAAAACCCAAGGATATTTAACCACTGAGACATATCCTCAGCCCTATTATATATTTATTTATTGTTTGTTTATTTATTTTTGTATTTTTATCTAGAGTCTTTAAAAAATTGCTTAGGGCCGCAATAATTTACTAAGGCTGGTTTTAAATTTGCAATATTCCTGACTCAAGTCCCCATGCTTCTAGTATTACAGGCAAGCACCACCACAGCTGGCTCCTATCCATCTTTTTTATAAAGAACAAACTATGCAAAGGGTCAGTAAGTTATTTGAGAATGGGTCACATAGTATTCACTAATAGACAGAATAAACCCTGAGAATAAGAAGCATAAAGAAGACCACTGAAATCATCTACATAAGTATCACACAAATATATGAAAAACAAAGAATAATTTTATAGTGGCTTTATTATATAATTGTAATACTAGCAATCTGGGAGGTTGAGTTTAGAGAATTGCAATTAAAAGACCAGCTGGACAACTTTGTTTTATTTCAACTCTACTCTCTTAAAATCCAGTATCTGCAATTTTGTCAGAATATGGTTGCTAGTGCATTGTGGTCATATGGAATTAATTAATTGTTTTACAATGCAAAATCAGCCCTAAAATCTTGTATTAAAACAGAGATACATGCATGCAAACAGGGAAAACACTTAAGAGAAACTAGTGTTGGGACAGAAGCAATAAGCAATAATATTGTTGTAAAATACATTCCAAAGTAAAATAGAAAAATGTTTAAATAATCAGTTTATGTTTTCTTTTTTTTTTTTTTTTTTAGTACAGAAGATTGAACCCAGGGGCTTGCACATGGTAGGCAAGTGCTTCACTTCTCAGCTACATCCCCATCTATAATGATTTACATTAAGAGAATTTACAAGATTTTCTCCTATACATTAAACAGGGAAAAGCTAGATGAAATGCAAATACATGATATTTTCATCTCAGTCTGTTATAGGACATATATTAGAATGTTGAAAAATAACCTGATACTTAAGACTGCAAAAGACAATCCTCAAGTTTTTTATTACACACTAACAACCAAATAAAATGGTGAAATTAAATCAGTGTTTTTGAGCCAGGCTAACTGAATATGTATAGATTGGTGAATAAAAATTTTAAACAATTCAGTTTCCAGATAGAGGACCCATTTTCTTTCATGTGTTTTGTAAAGAAATACAGAGAAGGGATATGGTTATAGCTCCATGGTAGAGCACTAGCCTAACATGTTTGAGGCACTGGGTTTCATTCTAACCACCACATAAAAATGAATAAATAAAATTAAGGTATTGTGTCCATGTTCAACTAAAATATATTTAAAGAAAAGATATTGGAGTGTCGTGAGAAATATTCCTACATGGTGTATGTCTTTGTTTCTTTATTTTTTGAGGTCCTAGAGACACAAGTTGTATGTATCGTTTTCTTTTTTTATTATTAGTTGTTCAAAACATTACAAAGCTCTTGACATATCATATTTCATATATTTGATTCAAGTGGGTTATGAACTTCCATTTTTACCCCACATACAGATTTCAGATTCACATTATATATAATTTTCAAGAGCAGATACAAATAAAGAAATAAATGCTTTAATGTTGACTTTTATAGTATCATATTTACTTTTATTTTGCTCTGGATTTTAAAAATTCTATATACTTAAACCAGTAATTGTAAATAGATTTTTTTAATTGCAGCTGTATTTGTTAGCAATTATCATCAGTTTTTCTGTGGAGAAGATTGATAGAGCCCTTCATAAAGTCCTGCTGAAAGTCTCCAATATATATATATATATATATATATATATATATATATATATATATATATATATATATATATATATATATTGCTTGAGGGAAAGAATATTGTGAATGGAACTAAGTGTGCTTAAACACTGACCCAAATCTCTAGCCATTTATTTATAGGATTGGTGGTGCAGAAAATTGTACCCAGTAATGCTTAATCATAGAACCACATCCTCAGCCCTATTTTTAATTTTATTTTATTTACATTATTTTTAGATAGGTTATCTCTAAGTTGCTTAGGGCCATGCTAAATTGCAAAGGCCAGACTTAAACTTGTAATTCTCCTGCCTCAGCCTTTTGAGTTACTAACGTTGTAGGCATTGACCAGTATTCCCAGGTGAATTATCTATGTTTCAATGATCATATCCTCAGTGATATTTGAGTTATGCTTCTAATAGACACAGTGCAGTGACACATTAAATTCTAAGCACAATTAAACTGAAAAAAACTGAAAGTTATTTATGAATAAGTCATACTATTCTTTATGGGTTTTATGGACTTTTCAGATTTGATGGTGACCCGAATTAAAGAAAATAAATTTGGGAGGAGTGAACTCTAAATATTTTTTCTTCTGTTTATTATATAATGAAAAAGTTAAGGTGATTAAACATTGAAAAATATGTCAGATGGAACTACATTGGGATAATATAAATGTGATCTCATTAATTTTCAGTTACAAATTAACCACAAAATATTAAATGTAAAACTCTGGAAAGAAGATAAAACTACCATAATGATTCATCACATACACAATTTACTAAATAATAATAACTTTATAAAAAATTAAACAAATGCTTTCTAAAATGTGTATAAGAATCTACTCTCTAGAATTATACCTTCTCATGTGTTTTATATAATTTATCTGAATAGTTTCTATAACCTCAATTTTTATAATTTTGTTTGTTTGTTTATTTATTTATTTAGTGATGCCAGAGATTGAACTCAGGACTTTGTGTATGTGTAGGAGGCACTCTACCAATTTAGTTTTATACAAAGCCCCTCAATAACCTCAATTTTTTAAAATTGCAAGATCTATAAAACACAATATCCATTTAAGCCAGATTTCGTGATGCATACCTGTAATCTCAGCAGCTATAAATGCTGAGGCAGGATGCTTGTGAGGTTAAAGCCATGCTTAACCACTTACTGGGTGACACATTGTCCCTAAATCAAATATTTAAAAAAGCTATGTTTGTAGCTCAATTGTTAAGCACATACCTGGGATCAATATCCAGTACTAAAATATTAATCAATGAATACCAGTTATAGCCTCAAAAACATTGAATCAACAGAAATTATACACACTTGGCATACCATGTGCTTCATTATTTGAAATCAAGGCAAAAAGTTAAATCTCCAAGGTGTTTGTTTATGCCTAGCGAAGATTTGTCGGTGGTTTTGCCAACTGCTGTTGCTGGAAAAATTACTTGTCTCTGACTTCAATATTGGGTTTAATAGAGTAAAATTCAGCAAACCACTGCTAGACTCAGTAAGAATTGAGCATTTCTTAATCTCTGACATACACTTTCTCAACACAGTAGTAATTCTGGGCCTAACAATTGTTTCCAGAAAGAGCTTGTCCATGCACTAAATGTCACTCTTTAGCATCTTCTGTTCAAGAATGTGTATTCTAAACCTTAAAGTTCTAGAAGCAAAGGTGGATGAACTGGTGAAAATCTCTATAGATGGTAAACAAGTGGATTTGCATTATATTTAACAATTTTCAATGTCTAAAATTATCAACAATAGTGCAAACAATGGGCTAGAAATTACAGATTCTGCAGTGGGGACAATACCTCAGCAAGTAGAATGTTTGCCTCACATGCACAATTCTTTGGGTTCAATCTTCAGTACTACCTCTCAAAAATAAATAAGTAAATAATAAATAAATAACAGGTCAATGTATTATCTTATAAAAGATTTACAGCACACTCTCTTCTTGCTACTTGACAGCCTGGAATCTAACAAACTTTTTTAAGAGATATAATGTATCAGTGTGATAGCAAATTACCCTTCAGCCTGTGCAGTGATTTCAGAATGCCTATGATAAATATCTAAAAGTTGGGACTAGGGTTGTGACTTATTGGTAGAATGCTTGCCTAGACACTTGTGACATTGCATGTGATCCTTAGAACCACATAAAATAAATAAATTAATTGTGTCTACAACTAAAAATTAATAAATAAAAAGAATATTTAGAAGTAAAAAAAATCTGAATTATAGTGGGTACTAAAAAGTATATGTGCATGAATATAGAAAAACACATGTACAAATAATGGTGAGAATATAATTCAATAAAGCTGTTTTTGAAAATTGTGTTAAGGTTCTTCCAAAACTTCAAAATAAAAATACTGTAGGATCCAGTATTAGTAATTCTCAGCATGTATTTAAAGAAATTGGAATCTTTACATGATAGAAAACACTGCACTCTAATTTTCATAGTAGTATCATTCACATAACCTGGTAAAAGAACTGAAGCATTATAAAGATTAAAAGTAGGCTGTAAATGGTTACACATTTTTGTATTCTCAGCAGCATGGGATACTTAAGCAGGAGGATCATGAGTTTAAAGCTAACCTCAGTGACTTAGCAAGGCACAAAGCAACTTAGTGACACCCTGTCTCTAACAAAAATATATTAAAAAATAGTGCTGGTGAAGGGGATGACATCATAACTCAGTGGTAGACTGCTTGCTTAGCATATGTGAGGCACTTGGTTTAACTCTCAGCACTACATAGGAATACAATAAAGGTATTTTTCCCATCTAAAACTAAAAATATATTTTTAAAAAGGCTGCTGATGTAGCTCATTGTTTGAATGGCTGTGGTTTCAATACACTATACTTGTGTGTGTATATATATATATATATATATATATATATATATATATATATATACAATACCTATTTGTTTGGTGGTATTGTGTATATATATACACAATACCTATTTGTTTGGTGGTATTATATATATATATAATACCACCAAACAAATAGGTAAATAAATAGTATACAAGTGATAGGGAACAGACAAATGTGAATGGTAGGTACATAAGGCAAAGAGAAAAATCTGTAAAATAGACCTGGCATGCTCACCACATGCTTTATTTTCCAAGAGAAAATTTACTTAGAGCTCTGCCTGGCTTAAGTGGACAGACTATGCCACATTTCTCAGCAAACTATTATCTTCAGAGTAATACAGTTCCAAAATAATGTTCATAACAGAAACACCAACACTAAAAAAGAGACTTTTAGTACTCTGTCAGAGACTAGATACTGGAACTCATAAGGGACACAAAGATAGTTCTTAATAATCATAATTTTCAAGAATTGGGAAGGCCATAGGATGAGTGGAGGAACATTTAATGGGACAAATGGGAGTGTGGGAGGGGACTTAGAATAGGAAAGATGGTAGAAGGAGACAGACATCATTACCTTAAATACATGTATGATGGCATGAATGGTGTAATTCTACATTACATAGAATCAGAAAAGTAAAAAAAAAATAAAAATAAAAAAATTCTGTTATTCATTTGTTAGTAATGAATCAAAAAAGCCTTCTGTTGTCATGTGTAACTGATTAGAATTAATAAAGTATAAAAAATTGCAGTAGTTTATGCTCATTCTAAATAGATATGGTAACCCTTGGCCTAATTAACCTAAAGGCATCATGGCAGTGGGGACTTCACACTATGCTGTTATTCTTCTGTCAAACAAAAATCAAGAAGTAATCCTGGGCAAGGGTTTTTAGAAATTTTTCTTAGATCCTCAGTAAAACTAGAGTGCAGAAGAATCATGTTATTTTTTCTCTCTGAGAGTACCAACTCTCTTTCAGAGTATCTCCTCAATTTTTTCTTTTTTTAACATCACTTTTAAAAAACTCATTTCTTGTTACTCTATGAAATAAGTCTGAAAAACTTTGTGTCTTATTTAAAAACATTTTTTATCCTCATTTTATTTATTTATTTTTTATTTTGGTGCTGAGGATCGATCTGAGTGTCTCACACATGCTAGCACTCTACCACTGAGCAACAACCCCAGGCCAGAAAACATTGTGTCTTGATTGAAAAAATCTGCATTTAAAATTGGGGTCTTCTCATTATCTCACTTTTGCAGAGGACATTATTTCTGTATCACAGAAAGTTTCTTTCCAGAGATTCTTTAGAGAGCCTTCACTTTATACTACAAACTGTTCTGTAGTAGGAAATGACTCATGGAATGATATTCACTAGACACTCAAACAGACTTTAGAGACTGTGTCAGTTTAATCTTTTTGTCAGGCAGTTAATCGAAGACTAGGCAAATATGAGATGTTGTGATGAGGATACATCACACAGTAAAATCTTTAAGGAGGAATCTCAAATCACATATATGATAATGTGACTGTGCCTGAGAAGACAGAGAGATGATAGACACATTTTATTCATTTAGTTATTCATTTAGTTATTCATTTATTTATTATTTTTACATAGTGAAGTTACACTGGTCTGCTTTACTTTCATGTAAAATGCTTATAATGAGAAAGTAAAATCAGTAAAAACTAGTTCTTGAAAAAAAAATGGAAATGCCACACCAATTTGATATGTATCATGAGAAAAAAAGAGTTGATAAGGCAAAGAGGGTGTTCTGGCATCAGGAATTTAATCACAATCACTTGGGACTGAGGCAGGAGGATCACACATTCAAAACCAGCCTCAGCAAGGATGAGATCTCAGCAACTCAGTGAGATCCTGTCTCTCACTCAAATACAAAAAAGGGTTGTGGATGTGGCTCAATGGTTTAGTGCTTCTGAGTTTATTTCTTGGTGCCCCACTCCCATAGAAATAGAAAAATAGAAAATTTAGGAATTTATTTCAATACTTATGGAGAACTAGGCTGGAGGACACGGTTCTGGATTTATCATGCTACTTTTCAGACATTTAGAAATCTTAGGAGGAAGAAGAAAGTTGGGCTCCCACAGAACACAGCTACTTTGATGCGAAAACACAGCATATAAAGTTAAGTTTTCCTCCATTATAATTCCAGTATTCACCACATAGTCTGGAGACATGCTGAGCTAGTGGCACACTAATGCCAGTACAGGGCTTAAGAAAATGGCCGAAGACACTATTCAGTCATGTGACAAGATGAAGAGAGTCCAGCCACTGACAAACTCCCCACTAGAATGGAAAGAAGTAACTGAGAGCCGAGCTGCCATGGAGAAGCCTGCGGGCCACCAGAAACTGGAGAACATCATAAGGAGTCACCTTTTGCCATTTTTAGTTTCCTATACCATCAGGCCCATGGGTGCAAACAACCTCCTACCCAACCCAATTTCAAGATTCCATTGGCGGGCTGGGGTTGTAGCTCAGTGGTGGAATGCCTGCTTAACACACATGAGGCACTGAGTTTGATCCTCAGCACCACATAGAAAGAAATAAATAAAGATTGTATCATCTGCAACTTAAATAAAATAAAATAAAAAATTCACTCGACACTCATCATTTTCTGGCTTTTAGGGTTCCAGCATTCTCCCTATGGTTATTTAAGCATATATGTAGCACAGAAACATGAGGCTTCTGAGAATAGGAAACTTAGAAACATATCTGAAGAATGTCAGACTTGGAATACTAACCCTTTACCAGCTATAAAAGCTCTCACCCTTTCACTGGCTGTGTGTGGATTGAACAGTTCTTTTGCAAGTTTCTCCGATTGGACCAGGATATCAGTTCCTGTCCCCAGGCTGAATCTTGTAAGCATACCTTCTGAGTGAAAGTCATTGCATCCAATCAAAGAATGAATCAGACTAGAATGACAGGTCTGTGGCCTTTTTTTTTTTTTTTAACTAAGTACTGAATCCATGGGGGCTTTGCAATTGTTCCCTATCACCATTCTTATTTTTAGTTTTGAAACAAAGTCTCAGTAATTTACCCAAGCTAGCCTTGAATCTTTCTACAATGACCTGTAAAGTAGCATATATTAGTGGAATGCACCAATCTACTGCTCTTTTGTTGTTCCTTTTGTGTAACTGTGAATTGAATGCAGAGCCTTAGTATTAAATCATTTTAATATAGTGGTAGGATCTAGCTCAGCCAGGAGGATAGTTGCATTTATATGTGTATATAAGAAAAACTCAATGTATGAGATATACTTAATGCACATGAAAATGACTTTGCTGGGTATAGTGATTGACTTTAGAGATTTGCCGTCTCCAACTCAAAAGGCTACAATTTGGACACTGTTTCTAACAAGACATTGAGCACAGATTTATTTCTATTTCAGATATCAGAGTGTAAGCAAAAATAAATGATGTCCCAGAAGGTAGAGGATGCCAGGTCTTCAGATCTGTCAGCAGCTAACAACTAGAGTACAAATACATTAAAAAAAATATATTTTTTGGCAATTTTACCTTGAGTCTAATTGCAGGGTTGTGATGTCTCTATTTTTTTTTTTTGTATAGGGTACTGTGAGAATATTAGCAAAAATCAAAGTCATAGATGTCTACACATATTTCTAAATATTTTAATCCCTTATATTGAGAGATTCACCTTTAAACTTAAATAAAAGAAATTAAAATACTACTTATAAGGTATCTGCTGTTTGTAAGATATCCTCTGTACCACATGTGATTGAATCCTGACATTTTCCATACAGTGGGTATATTGTTCTCTAAAACTGTATAAGAAGTCACTCTAAAACTTACTCACGTTTGGATTGAACTGCCTTCATCTGCAATATTTTTGCTGCATGTGTTTAGCTGTTAAGATTACTAAACTTCAGAGGGTGATCTGGCTGCCAAAAAAAGCACCCTGAATCTTCTTCTCTTGATATTTCATTAACAAATAAATTAAAGTGGGGTTGTTCGCATCAAGAAGACAGTGTTCTAATAGCAAAAGCAAAAAAATTAAAAAATATTTCCTGACTAGGTACCTTACTAGTACTCTTTCATAGCCACATATTTATATAAGCCATAAAAAATAAGAAGAGCCCTTACCCAAAGTTTGGAGAATACATTCTGCATTTGGCTAGAGAAGGAATAAAATCACATTACCAAATTTTTGTACATAGATAAGGCTAAAGGACTACTGATATTATGGCACTAATTCTGCCTTTTGTAATAGATGAGGTTTATACAGCTGTTCAGTATCAAAAAATATTTTCAAAATATCACAAGTACTGTGTGTATGTGTGTGTGTGTTTGTGCATGTCTGTGTGTGTGTGTGTGTGTGTGTTTGTGTGTGTGTGTTTATATAAGTTTAATACTGGTGGTTAAACTGAGGGAATTATTATTCCTCTGCTATATTCTCAATTTTTTCTTTTCTTTTTTTTTTAAATTTTGAGATAGTATCTTACAAAGATTCTTTGTTGTGTGCCCACAATTTTTAAGTACATATCAAGATCAAATATGCCTGACCCAAAGGTAAAACTTACCTCTTTTAGAAGCCATGATTTATCATTATTTTTAAATTCTCTTAAAAGTTAAGTAGTGAGATTTATTTAAAAAGAGTGGGAGGGTTTACAAACATATGGTGACTCATGTCAGCAATCTTAATAATTTGGAAGATTTAAGCAGGAGAATCACAATTTCAAATTCAGCCTAAATAATATAAGAGGGCCCTAAGCAACTAAAAAAGACATTGTCTGAAAACTAAGAATACAATATAATAAAATACAATTTAAAAATGGCTGGTGATACGGGGGTTTAAAAGAACTACCCTGAGTTAAGTACTCATTCATCTCCCCTTAAAAAAATTAAAGAAAAGAATAGTAAAAACAAAATTTTTACATATGGTGAACTTTTTATTCAGTGGGGATAATATATTTGAGAAAGACTTCTGAAGCTCATAGCAAGGACTTAAAATAATCTTGGGAAATGGCTGAGACCTGAATTGAAAAATCAAGAATAAGCAATTTTTTTAAAAAAAATTCTTATCAGGAGAAATTTCAAAACAGGTATATTTTATTACAGTCATGATAAAAATTCAGTATGCTTTGGAAACTGCAACAGAAAGATTGCAACTGTGTCACAAAAGTTTTGTAAATGGAGAATATGAAACTCTACATAAAAAGTGAGATAGAGACAACATTAATGCAATATATGTAATCTAAAATAAATAATACAATAAATCTTCACTATACAAATATTATCTGGGAGAATGTCTACAAAAAAAAACAAAATTACTTGCATAAAGCAGAGGATTTGTGATAGTCTCAAATTAAAAATGGTTTCACTCTGTGACTGCTGTGCAGGGGCTCAAATCAAAAAGCAAGGTCTGGAGCTCAAGCAGTTGAAAGAAGATGTGAGGAACTTTTGGGATAGTAGGCATGCTACTTTTGAAGGCAGCAATAGCCCAAAACCAGCTTCTAGCTTCTATCCTTCAACCCTCCAAGTTATTACATAGAACTTTTTTTTTATGCAGGTCAGACAAAGATTGCACATGGACAACATTTTACTGATGTAAGAGCATGCTCACAAACAAATGTTTTTGACCTTGAGTACATACATTGAATGTGAGTGTTTATGACCTTAGCTACTTGCTAAAAACATAGCCCTCTGGAAGCCTGGCCAGATACTATCATACTTGGTATTTTTTGGTCCCTAAATGCCTCATGGCATTGAGCATTTTGAAACTTCTACTGTAAGGAGCAATGCTAACCTCTCCATTTTTACAGTGCAACACAGAATGCTTTATATCTCTAATTCTTACAAACAAAAAAAGTCTTGCTCTCTTGCCACCTAGGTAGATTACTTTTTTAAGTCCACCAATTCTGCTTAACAGTTAAAATGGGGAAAACTTGGATACCTGGCCTGGCCATGCCAGTTGTTCACTGGAGCCATTGGCTGCTGTTGTTTTATTTTATGCATCATCCATTGACTGGATTGAAGACCTTTATCCTTCTTCTTCTCCCCAGACTCAATCATCACAATGGGGAAGATTGATGGGTATTTTCAAAATACAGAGATCTTACTCTACTGGATGTACTTTGGTTTCCTAGACCTCTTGATTATCTTGCAATTCCTCATTCTGGTAGTCTCTCAAACACTTGCATCAGTTTTTGCTGTCATATCTATAAAAACCATTCATCCCATGGCCACAGCAGCTGCACATGACTCGTTTGACTACTTCTCCAAATCATCTATGCCACTGCTGCCACTTTTCTTTTTGGCCAGGGGCTGGGGCCTGGACTTCAACACTTCTTTGACAATTCAAATTGCAAAGTTCATGTTTGCCCACAGTGCAGTCAGAATCCTTATTTGTGTTTACAAGGAACTCATCACATTATATCACAACTCTCCATAGGAGTCCACTGTAATTAAGTGTTGTCTGCTTCTTTGTGTCCATAGGTGTCACCACTCCCCTAACAACCTTCATTAATCTATCAGGACTGAGATATCTCTCACCTGCAAATAGCATAAAGACTATGCCATTTGCTGTGTGGGTATTGAGACCCAGAATGTAACATTTTGGTCTCTAGCAAATGAGAGGTGTGAGGCAGAGTTGAAAGTGTTTCTTATGCAAAAGAAACAATTCTTTAGCCAGGTAACCCAGGGCCTTCAGAACTCCTGACTCCTGCATCATTCCATAGGCCTTTTCATATATAGGCCACAAAGCAAAGGTGCATGGTCAATATTTTACATATTGATATTGATATTTTATTTTATTAACTAGAGATAGGGCTGCTTTGTAGGATTTAAGGTTTGGCTGTGTACTCTGTATCATATTCACCAAGGAGACATAAAAAAATAACAAAGAAAATACCTCATCCACATGAGTTTGAAATTTTATTTATTGTATAGTCTTCTCTTTAGCTATAACCACACTATAAATTTTCATAGGTTGTGTGGTTTGAACCTAGTATCCTAATAAGTCCAGGAGAAAAAAAAAAGAAGTTCAAACATATTGAGTAACATTTTCCAATTACATGAAAGTTTAGGCAGTAAAAATTGTCTGGATAAAATGGAGATCAGAGTGTTGACTACAATAGATACTGTTACTTTCAATATACATTGAAATATGGGTTTCAATATTTAAACCTTAAGAAATAAACCAGAATTAGAAAGGGGTGATTATAACAGCTGTTTCTCTGCTTAGCATTTCAATTTTGTCTGTTCATAAACCTGGAAACAAGAGCCAATATTGTAATGCATGTCTGTAATTTCAGTGACTCAAGAGGCTGAGGAAGAAGGATTCTAAGTTCAAGGCTAGACTCAGCAACTTAGTGGGGCCTTAAGCATCTTAGTGAGAACTTGGCTCATCTTTAAAATATTGGGCTGGAGATGTGATTTGTGATAAAGTGTCCTGAGTCCAGTTCTTGGTACAAAAAAAAAAATTCTTCTTTTTTGTGCCAGACATCTAACTTTTAAGGCAATAATGAAAGATTGATTATTTAATGTAGTCTAGAGGACATGAGTTGTGGATTTGGGGTCATATAGAGTGTAAATTGCTGAATATTTGTGAGACCTTCCAAATATTCTTTTACACTGAACATCTATGTAAACCTCATCTATTACAAAAGGCAGAATGATACTGAGTGTCAACATATTGCAATACTTTAGCCTTATCTGTACTTATAAAGTTAACAAATGTGTTTTTACTCCTCTTCTAGCCAAAGTGCAGAGTATGTTTAATAATCTTTGGATCTGAGCTCTTATTTTTTGTGTGGCTTATGTAAAGCTGTGATTATGAAAGTGTATTAGAAAACATTTTGAAAAGTTTGTTTTTGCTTTCACAACACTGTCACCTCCATGCTCCATGAGAATGAGCCCACCTTAATTTATTTGACTCTGAGGAGAAGGCTGTTTTTTTTTTTTTTTTTTTTGCAACCATATCTCCCTCTGAAGTTCAGTAACCTTATCAACTATCATCTAATTACATGCAGTGGAAAGATCCTATATGAACACAGCCTTAATTGATGATAAGCTCACACATGAGACAATAATTTTTATATAATTCCTTCTTATTTCATGATAGATAACTAATCCAATAACCATAGGCTGAATGCCAGGATTCAATCACATGTGGAACAGAAGTTATATAAAAAACACCATGTGCCTTATAGGTAGTGGTTAAGTTTTTATTAATTTAAGTTTAAACTTTAATCTTTTGACAGATTTTATTGAATTATATAGAAATATATGTAGAGTTCTATGCTTTAATATTTGATGATATTCTCATAGGATCCCATAACAAAGAAGAAAATTGAAATCACAACCCTGCATTAGGCTAAAGACAAAACTGCAAAATAAGTTTTTCTTTAAAATTTTTAGACTCTAGTTTCTGGGTTACTGATGATCTGATGACCTAGAGTCTTCTCTCCAGTGAATCCCATCTTCTTTTTGTTACAGTATGATATCAGAATGGAAGTGGATCTATGCCTAGAATTCTGTGAGAAACAGTGTCCACTTTTGTACACTTCTGAGTTATAGATGGCAGCTCTCTCAAAGTGCAAAGTTTCTCTTGTTCTTTGGCCCTGAGAGAATGTTGTTTGAATGTTGTCATAGTTTATTCCATTACCTATGACACAGAATTGAGTTGTCCAGGTTTTTCACCTTGCTGAGGTCAGGGTATTCATAGATCCCAAAATGGAATATAGCTGTTGAGAACATAGATATCCCTGAGATGTCAAGAGTGAATTTTAAGATGAAGCCTGAAAAATAAATTTATTTATTAATCAATTTATATTGTTAAAAATAATAATATTTTGTATAGAGTGATTTAAGTTATTCCAATTGATTTAAGCTGTCCTTCATTTTTAATATAAATACTAGAAATTTTTAAATTATACTCATTCATTATATTGTTTTTCCCTCTAAAGAAATATTACTGCCTTAGGACAATGCTTAAAAGTTTAAAATACAATTTGCTTTCTCATAACACCAGACAGCAGAAAAGTTAAAGAAAATTTTAAAGTAATTGTGATGAAATTTTTATTCATAAAAAATATATAGGTTGGGTGTGCAGGAGACCTTGCCTCTTGGTTTTATTTTCCCCTTTGGGTTCCTCCCCACTGAAGTTAAGTTTTCCTCACATGAGAAGAACATCAGGTAATCTTTTATCCTTCCTCATCTCACTAAGGTCATTATATGGCAGTAGAGTTTAAGAGTGGTGAGGATAATGCAAATGATGAGAAGTGATGAGATGTCATTTCAAGTCCTCATCAGCCTCTCCAGCTCAAGTGCATTTTTGTTTCAGCTGGCTGAGAATCTGTTTATTTGCTTTATTATTTATACTAAATTTTGAGGCTTTTTTTTAACCCATTTTCAATCCTTCTCAGTTACCACAAGTTTTTTTCATGACATCATTTACTCTAGGGCCAGAAACATCTGGTCTGGAGGTCTGCACCCTGGCCTTCTCGACCATCCCTCTTATTAGTTGAGGACAACCTGCCAGAGGCCTCACTCTGTTTCTCAGGGTGAGGGGAAGTGATTTGTTAATGTCTGAGGGCAATACTGCAGGGCTTCTTTAGACATGCCTGGTGAGACTGTATGTTTCAAACTGAAGTTTTTAAAGTGGAGTTGCTTAGGCCAGGCCTAAGGCCATCCTCACAATAGTGTAGTTAATTTGTACAAAATTAAGAGGTTTTTTTTGGTTCATTTTTTTGTTTGTTTCTTTAATATGCTTGTCCTCAATTGAGTTTTTTTTTTTTTCCAGGTATTTAACTCAGGGGCACTGAGACACATCCCCAGCCTTTTTTTGTATTTATTTAGAGAGAGGATCTCACTTAGTTGCTTAGTGCCTTGCTCTTTCTGAGGGTGGCTTTGAACTCATTGTACCCATGTATAATTCTTCTGAGCCATAGGGATTATGGCCTGTGCCACCAAGTTTGCTTTCAAATGAGTTTTTAAATATGTAAGACAAGTTTATTAAAATGACATTTGAAACATTCCTAATATTCAAACAAACTCCTTTGTCCTTGTGTGGCAGGAAATAAAAGTGGAAATGGACTTTAATTTAAATAACAAGAAAGTTCAATTGCAAGGGTTTAATTAGAACACAGTTAATTAGAAGGTCACAGGCCTTAACAATGTTGTACTTTTTTAAAATATTTTTTTCTTAGTTGTAGATGAACACATTATTATTATTATTGTTGTTGTTGTTGTTGTTGTTGTTATTATTATTATTATTATTAGTAGTAGTAGTCCAGTATCAAACAGACTGCCTCATGCATACTAGCCAAGCACTCTACTACTGAGCCACAACTCTGGACCCTTACCTGGTTTTATTTTTTAATGTTTACTTGTATTTTATTTATTTATATGTGGTGCTGAGAAGTAAGCTCAGGGCCTCATATATGCTAGGCGAGCACTGTACCACTGATCCACACCTTCAGCTCTTTCCTGGTACTTTTTAAATACCTGTTTTACATAAATTAAAATTAGTAGCCTTAACCCTTTTCCAATATCTGTTTGGATTAAATCAATAAATAAAAATCAGTGAAGCAGAGTCTAGTTTTATCACACACTCTGATTTTACTTCTTCACTTTTCCTCAGACTCAGACACCTTATCACAGTGTCTGAACTAAGATTCCCCCTTGAGAAATTTACTGTATGTTGTCCACATTCCAAACTCAAATATTTACCTACTCATTAGTTTTAGAAAACTCTTACACAATTTGCCCAGAGGTACCAAAATCTCTTGCACTACTCAGAAAAATCCATATCTGAGTCTTGCCATTTAAGGAGCAGTTTGAATTATAAGTATGCAGCCTTTAAGCCAAGTGGATGGATGATCTCAGATGGAACAAACATTTTCATGAAAACCTTGCATCTAAAAGGCACTTCATTTGATTTTTATTAGATACTGTGAATAAACCTGCAATGAAAATGGAAGTGAAGTAATTTCTTTAAGAAAAGTGTTCCAATTTCCTTAGATATATATCCACAATTATTATTACTGAGTTATAGGGCATTTTTTAAACCAAGAATTGCCATTTATTTTTATTTATTTAGGATGTGTTACATCTCTATATTTTTTTTTTCAATAAGACAGGGTATCACTGAGTCACTTAAGCTATTGCCAAGTTTCTGAGGCTTGTATTGCATTTAAGTTCCTCCTGTTTCATCCTCCTGAGCCACTGGGAGTACAGAAATTCACAATAATACCCTCCTTCAAAAAAAATTATTAGTAGTAGATTATATGGCATTTTTTGTTTTCAGCTCTTAAAAACCATGATAGTTTTTTCAAAAGTATCTTTTTAAAATTTATATTGTAACCAAATTTTTTTATTATACATGTACACATATACTCTGGAGACCCTACTATCTTTCAAGTATTTAATTTGTTTGGTGTGGTTTAGTGCTAGGAATTGAACTCCAGGGGTGCTTACCCCTGAGTTATGTCCTGAGTCCATTTTTTTTTTGATACAGGTGATATATCACTAATATTTTACTAAGTTGCTTATAGCCTTGCTCTGTTGTTAAGGCTGTCTTTCAAATCACAACCCTCCTGACTCAGCCTCTCTAGCCTCTAGTATATTTGCCACTACGCCTACCTCTTTCAGATTATTATAATAACCTTTTCAACAACACTGCCCAGGCTACAAAAAATCTCTTTGACTGATGCATTTTATCTCTGTGGAAAGTTTATATGAAGTAGCCAATGTAGGACTATTCTTTAAAGATTTATTGGAATAAACAGGGATCATTGGTTTTAACCTCTTTTCTGAACTATGGTTTGGTATCATAGATCATAAAAGTTCTGGGAAACGAATGTGAATTCATTTGTTTGAAATCTACAGAGATTTACATAAGCTCAGTCACATTTTGTTCCAGAGCTTTGAATTTCAGGACAGAGTAACATAAACAAAATATATTAAAGTTGACACATTCAGTACACATAAACACAAACACACACACACACACACACACACACAAAAAAAAAAAAAAAAAAAACTTTTTAGGAGCAATTTGTAATTCTGGCATTATTACTAGTGTATCAGGGACATAGTAAGGTCAACAAAATATGTTAAAGTTGAGCCATTCATTACACACATACACTCACACAAAAAAATTAAAAAAAAAATACTATTTCTAGGAGAAATTGGTGGTTCTGGCATTATTACTAGTGTATCAGGTTTGGAGCAGGATTCAGGAAAGCTAAAATCTCACTCAAGCTAAGAGTAGTTTACTGGATTCCTCCCTATTTTCCCTAAAATACAAGCTAGCGTGAACTTCATCTATCAGCAACAGAAGTTGGGAAATTATGCTGGCAGATTTTTTCTTTTTTTGAGATAAATTGACAGCTCTGATATTTTGGTATTTCTATTTCTTTTTGTATCACTTCTCCCATATTTCCATCTTTCTTTCTTTCTTTCTTTCTTTCTTTCTTTCTTTCTTTCTTTCTTTCTTTCTGTGGTGCTAGACATTGAACCTAGTG